>NW_021566902.1:0-347 GCF_001605985.2 Dendrobium catenatum
ACTCTAATTGGGTTTGATTAGCCAACATCCAAAACATGGTTAGGCTATAATTAGGAGTTGATTTGAAGCTTGAAAAGGATTCAATGGATTGAATGAGTTAAAATAACCCATTAAAGCCTTAAGGGAATTTTTAGTCAAGTAGATTGACCCAAAGGGTGGGTCTAGGCTGGGCAAGTTTGAAATGATATTTGAAGTCTGGTAGAGGTGATTTCAAGGATTGAATATGTCATTTGGGTCAAATATGCCTATTGGGCCTTTAATGGGCCTTAAATCAATTATGGGTGATTTGACCAATCAGGTGGGTGAAGGGTCTGGAAATGGGTTCAATCAATTTGAAATGACATTTT
>NW_021566903.1:0-313 GCF_001605985.2 Dendrobium catenatum
TTCTCCATTATTACTAATCAGGAAGCTTCCTCATGTACTCATGCACAATGCAATACTCACACGTCGCTATATATGTTCATGTGGTTCCATCGTAGTCTTTCACGAGTTCTTTGCCAAATGGAGCACTGCAGTCCCATTGTCATGTTTCTACTCATTAAACTTCTTCTATTACTACTACTTCAAAGTAGTAATTCTCAGCTTCTCCCCATAGTCGATGAAGTAGTTGAAAACCATGGCACACAAGTATACATTATCGATGTGGAGAGACATGAGCAACACGAGCTCCTCAGTGATGGTGACCTCTAGAGCTTTC
>NW_021566904.1:0-421 GCF_001605985.2 Dendrobium catenatum
TTTTTCTTTTATTTTTTTTCATACAGAACTAAGTTTACAAATCTCTATAATCAGCTGTACATGTTCTAGTTTAAGATTCGAACAACCGGCATTTTGAACGTAAGCAACAATACTTTTTTGGGTTTAATGAGGGCAAGGCTCGTTTAGTTATTAAAGGGAACAGCCTAATTTTAACTCAAAAAAGTAAAAGGGAATTATATGAACTGCGTTGTAAAAAATAGCAATGCTAGAAAATATAAAACAGTTAGAATATATAGGGACTAACTGTTATAAAAGTTACATTGAAAGTAAAGAAGAATAATAAATAGATGAGGTGATTAGGCAAAATTGCAGAAAAACTTAGATTATCTGGTCTAAGAAAGGAACACAAATTCCGTGATGCAGGAACATCTTTAGTAGAAAACTCCTTAGGAATAAATTA
>NW_021566905.1:0-383 GCF_001605985.2 Dendrobium catenatum
TTATCTTATCTATATGGGTATATAATATTTGTAGAACATTAGTGATACGTCATGCGAAAATTAACTTGATCGGGCACGAATCTCTAGGCAAAAATCAAGTTGGAAACTTCAAAAATTAAATCTGGGAGCACCTGAACTTCGATTTCAGCGAGCTTATAGTCAAACTGAGCGTCTCGGAAATACGAATCCAACGACACCAAACTCTACCTAATCCGAGTCCAAATGGGTCCAAATCATGGATCCGAAGCGCTGTTGGAAGGTTCAAACCACTATTTGAGTTACCAAACGGACTCCGATTTTGACGAGCTTATACTCGAATCGAAGGGCTCGATGAGACGAAACCAATGAGCCCAAGATCACATAATTCCGACATCACTAAGGCC
>NW_021566906.1:0-307 GCF_001605985.2 Dendrobium catenatum
CAGCGGATGGATAACCCGTTCCAAAAAAAAAGTCTGATTTTCAAATCAAAGCATGTCATCATTCAATGAAGAGCTCTAGAAAGTCTTCGATAGGAGATCATTCAGAAACCCTAGATGCGAGATTATTGTGGAAGGCATTGCCATGAGATATGACCAACAACATATTCATATGAATGAGTTCGCAACAAGCACTCGCTCTGAAGATTATCAATAGTAAAAAAAAATTGGGTAAATTATTCATTATCATTGAGCAATCAATTATCCCCTTTCGGATGAGAGATTAATGCTTGCGGAGTATGAATTGAGA
>NW_021566907.1:0-376 GCF_001605985.2 Dendrobium catenatum
TTGCAGGAGCACCAGTTGAGGGCAAATTTAAAGAAATACTGCTTTGCACAAGCCAGTGTAAAGTACTTTGGTCATGTGGTGTCCAAGGAAGGGGTGGCAGCTGATCACTCCAAAATTGAGGCAATGCTAAAGTGGCCACTACCAAAGAATCTGAAGGCGCTGAGAAGATTTTTGGGATTGACAGGTTATTACATAAGATTTGTAATGGGATATAGCACCATAGCATAGCCACTTACAGAGCAATTGAAGAAGGATGGTTTCCTGTGGGGAGAAGCAGCCACATCCGCGTTCAAGAGCCTGAAGAAAGCAATGACTACAGTGCCGGTCCTAGCTTTGCCAGATTTTACTCAGACATTCATTGTGGAGACCGATGCAT
>NW_021566908.1:0-786 GCF_001605985.2 Dendrobium catenatum
GGCCTAGTATTTATTAAAAATCTTAGGTTTCCAGAAACTGACCTAGATTAGAAAGTCAACTTTTTGGTCAACCATAGTTCATTTAGGGCCCGAGACTTAGAAAATTCATAACTTTGCATAGAAAACTCCAATTTCAGCCTACTACCTGTCTAACTACTCGTATTAAGATCTAGTATTTTTCTAAGGTGATAGGAGACCCAGACTTAGCCTTTTTCCCATAGTGACTTTTTGGACCCTTAGTCTAATTCCTGGGAGGACCCGGGACTTTCTAAAATTGGCTTATATCACTTGAACTTTAAATATCAGTACCCTGAGCTCTTAAAACTGATCAATAAACTGAAATAATTAAAATAAATCCTAATCCACTAATATTTGAATTTCAACTAAAACATCCTTTTCAGACCTCCAACAAACCTGAATTCTAGATAACTTTAACTGACTACAATGCTTAGGACCTATCCAAACCACACCAACCTTACACACACATAGAATTGTTTGCTAGGGCACCGCTTCTAGATCTAGGTTAGGCCGCTGGGTTTTACTTTTCTGCTGTGTGCCGGAGCTTTCGTGGTTTTCACTACATGCTGTTTGAAATTGTTGGTGTGTTTGCTTACTTTTTATGCACTCTATGGATGATCTTATGAGCGCTAGATTTACCCCTAGGTTAGGAACGTCATATATATGTATATATATACTGTTCTTCCGTGCAGGTGGCCATGCTCAAATTAATAAAAGGGGAGCAATGTCATAATTTCTAATAATATTTTATGCAGGTGCTTGCTCAGC
>NW_021566909.1:0-1161 GCF_001605985.2 Dendrobium catenatum
TGAAATTTATCACCTGAGTAAAATTGGTGAACCCTGTTATCCACCTCAATCCAACTGCAGCCTGGTAACTTCTTCCCTCCACCATCTTTCAACATCTTCCTAACATGTCCCACCTCTTCCCACTTTCCATGTTTGCTGTACAAGTTTGCTAACATCACACCATAACCAACATTGCTTGGATCAATCTCAATAAGTTTTTTAACTGAAAACTCTGCCAAACTGAAATTTCCATGAACCTTGCAACCATTCAGAAAAGAACCCCAAATAACCTCATCAGGTTCAATTTTCATGTCCTTTACTACTCCCATTGCCTCTTCAAATCTCCCAGCACGACAAAGAAGATCTACCACACATCCATAATGTTCGATCTTCAGCTCAATCCCATAAGTTCTTCTCATGGAGTTGAAATAACTCATCCCTTCATCGACCAATCCGGCATGAGTACAAGCATTCAAAAGTCCGACAAAAGTAATCTCATCAGGTCTGGATCCCTGATTTTCCATATCATTGAAGACTGAAATGGCACGCTCACTGAGCCCATGAAGTGCAAGGCAGTTAATCATAGAATTCCATGCCGTCAAGCTTGGTTCAAACAATGTTCGAAAAACAAAACCCGCTTCCATCAAACTTCCACATTTTCCATACATGTCAATGAGAGCGTTCAATACAAAAGAACTAATTCTTATCTGGTTCTTTATAACATAGCCATGGATCCATTTCCCAAGCCGGAGAACACCAAGATGCCCACAAGCTGAAAGCATACATGTCACAGTAGTATCATTCAGCCGGGCATTCTCCTTCTGCATCCTTTGAAATAGAGTCACCGCCTCTGAGAACATCCCATTCTGCGTGCATCCAGCAATCATGGCATTCCAGGATGGGACATCCCGTTCAGGCATTTCCTCAAACAGAGCAATGGCATTCCCCACCCTCCCTACTCGAGCATAACCAGATATCAAAGCCGTCCAAGAAACAACATTTCGGTCAGCCAATTCATCAAATATCTTACGAGCATTATCCAGATCCGAGAACCGAGCATAGGCATCAAGTAGAGAGGTTTGCACCACAGCGAGCCGATCAAAACCCAATTTTGACACATGGGAATGAACGGATTTTGCGAGATGGAAAGCAGACCGATCGGAGCAGGCCTTGAGGACGTGG
>NW_021566910.1:0-259 GCF_001605985.2 Dendrobium catenatum
TCTCTGTCGTGTTTTGTTTGATTCTGGAGCCAGTCACTCATTTTTGTCCGAGCGTTGTTTTGATGCTTTGCATTTGGATTCTATTTTGCTACCAGTTTCACTTTCTATTTTTTTGCCGGCTGAAAATAATTTGATTGCTCGTAAGTTTTATTTTTGTAAGATTGAAATTTCTGGCAAGAAATGGAAGTCGAGTTTAATTTTATTGCTGATTTCTTCGTATGATGTGATTTTGGGCATGGATTGGTTGAGTCTGTATGAG
>NW_021566911.1:0-800 GCF_001605985.2 Dendrobium catenatum
GCAGTTCAAAGTATAGCACTTGTAAGATTAAAAATTTAAGAGTTTTTCATATATGCTAACGAACATTTCAAACACAGAACAAAAACACTTAAACAACCAAAAAATCTAAAGCAATAAAAGAATAGAAAAACACTACACAAAATACAAGTACACAAACCATAAAAATCTTCATATCACATTTCAAATGTCTCACAACAAGAAGCATGGAATACGATGTGAAAACATTTCAAAATCATACAAAACACAAAAAATAAAAATAGAAAAACACAAAATAAATATAAAAAATAAAAAAATAACAAATAAAAAATATGCACACAAAAAAAAAATAATAATAATAATAACCATATAAACAAAGGGTTTAAACATCATTTTTACTACTGGTCTGATGACTCAGAAGCTAGATCTGCCCAAGAGATTTTTTGCTTTTCATTATTTTTCCAATTTATAATTTGCTTAGCTTTGCCCTTTTCTTTAGTAGGAAGAGTTCTCAAATTAGGGCATTGACTTTTTAGATGTCCAAATTTCATACATCCAAAGCAAATAATATTTGAAGAAATCTGAACATTCTTACCATTTTTACCTTTATTCCACTTTTGTTGATGTTTATGCTTGTGCTTTAGTGGACTTTTTAATTTGCTTGTTAAGTCATTGATTTCCTCACCAACTAAGCCACTTTTCTACATGTCTTTCGCTTTTAGCATTATTATTTCACCTGCATCCAAAAGTCTGACCCAAACATTGCACGTAGGTGATGAGTGAGCCAGTCAAATTATCAATAGAATATTCATTCAAATTTTTTG
>NW_021566912.1:0-216 GCF_001605985.2 Dendrobium catenatum
ATGGACTCTTGAAGAACATCTGGATCAGAACAGTAGAGAAAACAAAGATATTTGGAAATAAGATGTCCAGAGCAGTTAACCATACATTAACCAAAACCTCAGGAGATGTTCAAATAATCATAGAATCCAGTCCTCCTGAATGGCAAGAAAATAAGATTGAGCCAGCATTACATATTTACAAGATCCTCACAGAAGAATCTGACAGAGACTATGAAG
>NW_021566913.1:0-590 GCF_001605985.2 Dendrobium catenatum
ACTTTTAATAGGACACAATGGAGAAAAAAGATTCATGTAGCCGACCCCACGTAGTGGGATAAAGACTTGATGTTGTTGTTGTTGTTGTTGTTGTAATAGAGAGAGAGGGCGATTATTCTGTGCGGATATCAGACAACGGTTATGAATTATTCTGGACGGGAGAACTGTCCAGTTTCACGCTCGAGTACCTCGAGTACCGAGCGGCACCGAGTACCGAACGGCACCGAGTACCGAGGGCCCTATATTTTTTGAGGGGACGTTGCATATTTTTTTGATCTCGGGATAAATCCGAACCCGCAAGAGAGAGAGAGCATTACTTGTCAAGAAGGGCGACGCCGTAGGACCAAATGAAGAGCAGAAGCATTGCTGTAATGGAAATGTGGCAGAGCAGGGTGAGGAAGTTGTACTCCACAACCTCTAAGAGAAACCAAATCGCTGAGACTCCGCCCAGGATGGCTGCTGATAAGTGCTTTTTTCTCCATAGCACGACGTCAGCAACTGCGGTATGAAACGCGCTAAGCAAACATCAGTAGAAATTTTATCATAAAGTTTTTTGAGGATGATACTAATAATATTACATTTATTCTTGA
>NW_021566914.1:0-268 GCF_001605985.2 Dendrobium catenatum
TAATCTTTTCTTGCACATTTGGATTCCACCACCAACTGCTTTTACTATTAGGAGTTTTTCCCTTTGATACTCCAAGGATATCTATTGCAATTTTTTTAATATCACTAGCCACCTTTTCCCACATAATATTAGCATCCTCATGCACAGACAAAATCTTAAGATCTTATTTCCAAAAATTTTTTTGTTAATATTCTTTAAAAGCCCCCATCTAATCCTAGAAAATCGTTTTACTTTATTTTTTATTTTTTGTCCCTTTATCTTAAAGTCC
>NW_021566915.1:0-265 GCF_001605985.2 Dendrobium catenatum
TAGACCACGTGAATTTGGGACCCGAGAACCCCAAATCATGGAGGTCATTGTCGCTCATGAAATTCACCATTTCTTGAGCCCCCACCGAGTAAGTAAAGCGCCGTCCACCTTTTTTTTCCTCTTGAGCCAGACAACAGTTGAAGTCCCCATCCACAAGGACTGGGTCTTCCGCGTTAATCAACGAGCTGATGTCATTCCAGAGAGCCCGCCGGGTATGATAGTCCTTACTGGCATATACAATTGCAACCAGCCACTTCAGGCCATT
>NW_021566916.1:0-256 GCF_001605985.2 Dendrobium catenatum
GTCCTTGACAAAGCAAATTCCAGGATGGTCTGATGGTATTCCTCCTTTTGGGTTTATGGCCCATGTTCCTCCACCTTTTGGTCTTGAAGATGCAAACACCGATTCTTCACAGAAGAAGACAACTTCTGGTAGAAACAAATATGTGAAGCTGGTGGAATGGACCGAGCCCTACTTGAGTAACAGCCGGAAGCTGCACTGCATCATGGATCCTGATGCGGCTCATGGAGATGGAGAAACTAAGTTAAATGACAACTAC
>NW_021566917.1:0-418 GCF_001605985.2 Dendrobium catenatum
TGAAAGTCCAATTTTGATGAACCAAGATGATGCTAGTTTTTGACAGTCCAAATAAAATATAATAAAAAAATCATAATAACCATTGATCTTTGACAGTCCATATGACAACGAAGTCTGCTTTTCATCCTCGAAGAAGAATTGAATCAGAAAAATTTCAGTTAAAAAAAACGAGTAGGAGAACTCAAAAGCTTGACCTTTATAACCAGAGTTCGGAAAGAGAATATCTCTGGAGCATCAATGCCATTGAAATAAGCCTTCACCTCCAGTATCCCTGACCTCGCAGCCTCCGGCGCAATGAAAGCGGTGATGATCGCAGCAAACATCGTCAGAACCAGATTTAAAGCTGCAAATACTCCAAATTCCCAGAGATAACTACCACAAATACAATATACATCGAAGCAATCGATTCAAAGAAGTA
>NW_021566918.1:0-290 GCF_001605985.2 Dendrobium catenatum
GTGATGCTTTGCTTTTCAGACAGTTTGTCAGTAGTCTATCAGGGGTAGCGTTTGATTGGTATGCAGATCTACCAAATGGTTCAGAACACAGTTTCACAGAGTTAGAGAACATTTTTGTTAAGAGATTTGCAGCCAGTTAGCACCATGTTACAGTTGGAGATCTTGTAATAGAAAAACAGAAACCTGGAGAAAAGTTAGTCGACTAATCAAACATGAGCATGAAGTGTGAACCTCGATTTCAAGAGAAACATGAAATTGAGATTCTACTTAAAAACATTCATGGACTGGTA
>NW_021566919.1:0-294 GCF_001605985.2 Dendrobium catenatum
TTGTTCCAAGAATTAATAGCATTATTCTTGGGAATCATGACAATAGAAGTAGAAGAAAAAACTTTGGAATAAGAGAACCATTAAAGAAATCAATAACAACGGAGATAATATAATTAGCAATAATATGCCAAGATTTCTGAAAAAACTTAGTAGTTAAATCATCCGTACCAGCCATAGAATCCACATATATGTCAAACAAGGTCTCTTTAATTTCATCAAGAAGAGGACACTTAGATAAACTACAATTATCATCTTGAGAGACTAAGTTAGGAATAAAAGATAGACTAGCAATAG
>NW_021566920.1:0-225 GCF_001605985.2 Dendrobium catenatum
GGTTTTGATGGGTTGAGTGAATTTGGTTTGAGTGCATAGGGTAGGTTGACTTAGGTTGACCTAGTTTGACGAAACCTAAGTTTAGTTGAATAGGTCAACATATGGCTGGGTCAAGGTGACTAGTCATGACCAATTCATTAGCATTTATATTTAGGGGTATTTGATTTGAGTGTATGTTGTGGGTCTCCGATGAAATTACTAAACGACAAGAGGGGGGGTGAATTG
>NW_021566921.1:0-214 GCF_001605985.2 Dendrobium catenatum
AGATTAAAGCTGTCATAGCTTTGGATCAGGCAGAAAATTGGTGAGCAAAGGCCGTCCGTATCCTGCTGAATTTGACCAGGTGTCGTACCCAAAAGGGTATTCTGTCCCGAAGTTTAACACGTTCAATGGTAATAGTAACCCCAAACAGCATTTGGCTCAGTTTAAAGCCACTTGTGGTAATACGGGAGGTGTTGACGCTCTACTCTTCAGACAA
>NW_021566922.1:0-209 GCF_001605985.2 Dendrobium catenatum
TAATCCATCTAATAATTTCTAAAATCCATAACCATCTTATTTGAGTTCAAATATAAAAGTTGTATGCTGGAACAAACTTCAATATTTGGCTAATACCATTGACGATTCTAGCAAACTTAGATAAAATATATGTATCTAATTCCGTTGTCAAAACAGAAACAGAAGATTTAAGATAATAAAAATATATATATCGTTCTATGCAATAAAAG
>NW_021566923.1:0-226 GCF_001605985.2 Dendrobium catenatum
GCGAAAAAAAATCATACTTTTTTTGGGAGGATATTTAGGCCAATAAAGTCAAACTCACACACATTATATATGAAAGACTCGAATTCAAAGCTTCTCTAAACTTATAGACCAAAGTCAGCTGAGTTAAAAAAAAATCATATTTATCATTGATTATCCCATTATCCTCATCTTTTTCAGCTTTATCCCGACTGTTTGGCTTGGCTTTTAAAGTCCTAAATTTTCATAT
>NW_021566924.1:0-282 GCF_001605985.2 Dendrobium catenatum
GATATTCACCAAAAGGTTTCTTGGAGCATATCAACATGTCACGGAAGGGGATCTAGTAGTAGAGAAATAGAAAGTCGATGAAAGTCTAGTTGACTATATCATATGGTGGAGGAACATCAGTATGAAATATGGTCCTCAACTCCATGAACATCATGTTATGAAAATTCTTTTAAAGAATATTCGTGGTCCAATTTCTCTCTTTTTGAAAGGGTTCATAGTCAAAAATTTTGAGAAGCTAATGAGTAAATTTTCTATTCTTAAACAGGAAAAGTTTTAATTGTC
>NW_021566925.1:0-324 GCF_001605985.2 Dendrobium catenatum
TGCTCCAGGTGATTTTCTGTACATATCGTCCAGGCCGTTTGGCACTGTAGAAAATATCGGCCTGAGAATAGTTCTGGGAACCGTCCAGGACGGTCGGGACGATCGATTTTTGGTCTGATCGTCCCGGGACGATCTAGCAATCGGCCGGGCCGATCTGTGTATTTAAAGCTGATTTCAGTCATTTTGAAGAGAGAGAAAAATAAAAAAAAATATAAAAATATCTTTGAGGAGAGAGAAAGTCGAGGGCATTTTGGCAAAAATTGATTTTCGGACGACGCGGAGCCGTATTCGTCCGAAGAGACTGTTCAGAATATTGCTGTACGC
>NW_021566926.1:0-297 GCF_001605985.2 Dendrobium catenatum
TGCTTTAGATATCTTGGATCTATTGTTCAGAGTGATGTTGATTGCTTAGTATGTGGGGCCCACATAAATTACTAAAGGTTTTAATCAAATCTGAAATTTTAATTCAGATTTCATTAAATGAGGGAGTTTCCTAATCGGTGCTGATTAATAACGAAGGTATTTGAAATTCAAATATTTATTTGAATTCAAAACAAATCTTTCCATATTAATAGCACATTAAATTAGGAAATAATCATGGTGAGTTTGAATATTGAAATTCAAACGAAGAACAAGAGGGCCGGCGGGTGGGGATCCACG
>NW_021566927.1:0-219 GCF_001605985.2 Dendrobium catenatum
GGCAAATTAATAAAAATTTATCATAAAAATAAAATTAATAATTTAAAACTTATCAGAATAAAAAAATTAATTGTAAATTAACAAAATTTTACAGTAATAATCATGATTTTAGAAATTTACATTTCATGGTAAGACTTGATGCTGCTGGCATAAATTATTTTAGAAAATAATTTCTATTTTTGTTCTAAGTTTTTGCTCTGTTGCTTTGTCTCTTGTCTG
>NW_021566928.1:0-325 GCF_001605985.2 Dendrobium catenatum
TTAAACTATAATTTAAACTTATTATTTTAAAAAGAAAATTTTAAGATTTATAATTTATGATACAAACTCTTTATATTATGAAGAAGTTAATTTTTTTACTTCATTATCAATATTGATACGTCGTCAAAACATTATATTGATCGGGCACGAATTTCGATGCAAAATCAAGTTGGAACCTTAAAAAATTATTTCGGAGACCATTTGAACTCTGATTTCAGCAAAATTATAGTCGAACTGAACTTCTTGGAAATACAAACCCAACGACACCAAAATCAACTTAATTCGAGTTCAAATGGATCCAGATCAAGGACCCGAAGCATTTTTG
>NW_021566929.1:0-230 GCF_001605985.2 Dendrobium catenatum
TGATTTGGGTGTTTAAAATTTTCAAATCCTAGAGGTTATTTTACAAAAAAATCCTCTTGAATAATCCCATTTAAAAAAACAGTTTTAACATTCATCTGATACAATTTAAATCCTCTAAAATAGGTAAAGGATAACAAAACCATATTTGCTTGAACTCTTGCTACAGGGGAAAAAGTTTCCTGAAAATCAATCGCTTCAATCTGATTATACCCCTTAGCCACCAATCTAGC
>NW_021566930.1:0-510 GCF_001605985.2 Dendrobium catenatum
GAAGAGTCTTTAACAATTCTTCGATTAGCGACAAATTATTTGACAAACAATTTGGCTAACTTGACAAATGAAGGAATAGTTCTAGCTGGGAGTGAGTAAAACCACGTACGAGCTTGCCCTTTGAGGGTAGCAAGAAATACTTGACAGAGGAGCGCATCCGAGGCTCTCTGAATATGCATAATAGTTTTGTAGTGATCAATGTGCTCATAGAGGTCAGACATCCCATCATAAGAATTAATGCTCGGTAGTTTAAACCCTGCAGGGATGGGATGTTGAAGGATGGCTTCTGTTAATGGTGAGGTCTCATGGAAGTCCCACTGATGGAGAGATTGTCTTTCACCCATGCCGGGGAACTCTTCTTGGACCAAGCGCCTCAGTTCATGGCGTAAGACATTGCGCGGGAAATCAGCAATATGAGGATCGGCCACGTCCTCAGGAATATCCGACGGAATGCGGATTAACTGACTGGGGCAAAAGGGATGGGTAGAGCTAGCAGTGTCGGCAAGGTCA
>NW_021566931.1:0-536 GCF_001605985.2 Dendrobium catenatum
AGTAGTTACAGTCAACAAATGCTCCCCAACAAATAAGATATGCGCTCCGTAGCATATCATGTTTGTTGCAAACTGGTTGACTATACAGATCCTAAAACTAAATTTTAGATGTCATATAGATGGTCTTTTAGAATCCATGATTTATCTTTCAGATTTGTCATGAATTAACATTTCTTCTACCTTAGCTTTGTGCTTTCATGGGTTTGATGAAGAATCCTTATTGATGACCTAAATCTTTTAGAATGATATTAGGTCGGTGGTAAATAGTTATCAGTCCGGGCTTTATGCATGATGGACTTTGATGATAATAATATTCCCTTAGCTCAGCCAATGGCTTTATAAGAACTGCGGAATGACTTCTTCAATCCTAAGCTTTGTGCTTTGTCGGACATGCTGAAGAAGAGAAGCTCCTTCAATCTTAGCTTTGTGATTTACAAAATTATTGAAGGATAATGCCTCTAGCTTGATGACAATATTCCTTGTGGCTTGATGCCTTTGGGTTGATTGATAATCTTCTTCTGGATTTTGCCTCAATC
>NW_021566932.1:0-352 GCF_001605985.2 Dendrobium catenatum
CTACTGTTGCTCTGCCAGTGAGTCCTTCTGGTGTGTTTAATTAGGTTGTTGTTGTGGAACATGAGCCGAATAAATGCTTAGTCAATTCGGTAGCTGGTCCTATTGTGTCTCTTGGTTCTTTGGGGGATGGTTGTGACAATGTATTTGCGAATGCTGATGATCCTTCGGACTGTGTTTCACCTGGGGGTGGGACTTCTCCTGTGGAGAGTGGTGAGATGGCTATGTTGCACCGATACGGATACGACACGATACGGATACGGGACACGTCAATTCTTAAAATATAGGATACGGGTACGGCGCGGGCACGGTATTATAATTTATAAATCATACATAAAATTTAAGAAAACAATCA
>NW_021566933.1:0-785 GCF_001605985.2 Dendrobium catenatum
GAATTTTAAGAATCAAACCAAGATTCCTAGTCCTCTAAAGCCATTTTTTCTTGGCTTGAATAAAAACATAGTACAAATGCATAACGTACGCATTCCATACACATGTTTTACACATTTAATACACATCATTTATTGTCTTGTTATTTTAAAACTTATTTATATAATAAGAAGATAAAAGTATTAAAAATTTCCTCTTATTATTAATCTTTTTAATACATATTTTAGGATCATAGCAATTTTTGTGAAAATTTTATTAATTGAACATAAAATGTATGTAGTGCCTTATGTTATTTAGGTTATAGTTCAAGAGAGTAGGGATATATGTCATGGGTTTAGCTTTCTAGAGTTATAGAGATTGAGGGGAGTTTCAAGTTTTTTGGATCTTGTATAATACAAGCAGAAAACATTGAATTTTGAGTTTTTGGAATCGAACCAAGATTCCTTATCATCTAAAAACCTTTTTTTTCTTGGGTTGAGCTAATACGCAGTAAATATGCATGACGTACACATTTCATACGTATGTGTTATGAATTAAATACATAATATCTAATGACTTTTGGTTTCAAAACTTGTTTATATAATAAGAAGATAAAAGTATTAATAATTTCCTTTTATTATTAATCTTTTTAATACATATTTTAGAATCAAAGAAATTATTGTGAAAATTTTTTTAAGTGAACACAAAGTGTATGTAGTGCCTTATGTTATATAGGTTATAGTTCTAGAGAGTCGGGATATATGTCAAGGGTTTAGCTTTATATAGTTATAGAGATTGAGGGTGGGAT
>NW_021566934.1:0-469 GCF_001605985.2 Dendrobium catenatum
AAACAAAAATATTTCATATCTTAAAATTTAAGAGGGTAAAATCATGCCCCCTTAAATCCACCTATTGCATCCAAATCTAGTTAGCTTCATTATAATATTTAAATAAAAAATAAATCTATATGTTATAAATTTCATTATTAAATAATATTAAATATAAAAACAAATAACAAAATATAGAAGTAAAACTGTAAGGAAAAGAAAAATGATATCGAAACTTCCACAAATATCAAAACTAGAATGAGGCACATTAAATTTTCTTGCATCTATTTTTATTGATAGGAAAAACGCCAACTACAAGGTTATTTGATTTCTAAATTATTACTAGATTTACAATAAATTTATTGTAATTGGAAAAGAAAAACAAGCTGACATGGATAGAGATCAATTGTGTACCTCAAAGCTGAGAACCATTCATTATGTTCAAGAAAACTAGGTTTAAGATACTTGAAATCTAGCAAAAAGAAAATAA
>NW_021566935.1:0-324 GCF_001605985.2 Dendrobium catenatum
ACCACCAAAGTATTTGGAATTCCAAATTCAATAAAAACTGGACGAGTGGTATCAGCTTTGGTACCGTTAGTTCATTTGACGATGATGACTATTGCTTGATGATAACCGTCCATCTTGAATATGAAAATGTCCCTACTGAAGTCGTCGATTCGCTCGACAGACTTTATTTGGAGACCTTAGATGATTCAGATGAAGTTCAAATTCGGGATGCACCACCTGAATTTGAAGAAGAAATTAAATTGACAGTTGATGAACTTAAAGAAATTAACCTTGGAACAGAGGTTGACCCTCGCCCCACGTTCATAAGTTCTTTGTTGAGTGAGG
>NW_021566936.1:0-403 GCF_001605985.2 Dendrobium catenatum
GTTGAGATCGATATGTGACCCGCGAAAGAGAACACGTGTGTAGCTCGGCACCTTTGACACGCCGGAGGCAGCGGCCTCCGCTTAAGACCAGGTCGCACCCACTTCGAGGGCCTAAGGCCAAGAACAACATCCCCTTTGCACCCCTACAGCCGCTGCTGTCGCCTTCATTTCACTTTCCGTCCGAGCTCAACCAGCTTCCCTCCCATTTTTGGCTACAATGTCATCTTTATTCCTCTTCAACGCTGGTGTCTACCTCTCGCCGCTTTAGCGGATTTCTCCGGCGCAAGCCACGTACCCATGCCGGCAATTCTCCGGCGAGTGGGCTTCCTTTCGATCTAAACAAGACCCCGCCGCAGTATGACTCTTCGCCTCTGTTTAGATGGGCAAATTATTGCATCCATGA
>NW_021566937.1:0-332 GCF_001605985.2 Dendrobium catenatum
TGAAGATCATTTGATCTTCTAATTAATATCCGAAGTTTTTTAATAATACTTTAAGTGTTTGATTTGGACTTATGTAGGCTTCAATTGGATCACTTTTAATGCCATTGAGTTCTCCTCATTAGAGGTTTGATTTGATTTTAAGTTTGCTGAAATTAGAGTTCAAATGATCTCAAATTAAATTCCGAAAATTTTCATATGAGTTTTTTGTTAAAGTACTACTAATATATCTTAAGTGCATTGAGTTCTTCTCAAATTTGACTCACAACCCTAAGCCTAACAATTTCTTTCTCTCTCTCTCTTTCTCCGACAGCGATACCAGATTTATTCACGAG
>NW_021566938.1:0-226 GCF_001605985.2 Dendrobium catenatum
TTTCAAGGTTTTCTAAAACACTATTTTTGAAAAATAGCTCTGATACCAATTGAAATTACTAAACAACAAGAGGGGGGCGGGGGTGAATTGTAAAAATATTTTTCTTAATAAAATTAACCCTAAACAAGAGTTCTAATTACTTTGTTGTTTTTGAAATTTTATAACAAAATTTTAAGCAATTTTTCTTCGACAAAATTTCACATGCAATAGATATGAAAAATTAAAA
>NW_021566939.1:0-561 GCF_001605985.2 Dendrobium catenatum
TTTTTAATATTTAGCTATTAAATAAATAAACTTGAGCAATTATGCATTTAACTCGTTTATGTTTATGAACAATTTCATTTGAAACTCCTAAACACGCTCTATAAGAGCTCGTTAAAATGCTCATTGACAAATTCAATTCTTATTCGATACAAAACTCGCCTCATTATAGATAGAATTTATTCCTGATCAAAATATATTTATTAATGTTTGATAAACGTACTATTTGATTTTAGGGTTCATTAAAAATATCTTTTATTAAAAGTATCATTTATGAGCTTGAAAAGCTATTCGTTTATAGGTTGGAAAAAGTTCGATAAGTTTGCTTGTTTATGGGCTAAAAAAAGATTGATAAATATGTTCATTAATGGGCTCAATATAAATATTCCTTAGGTGTTGCGGGTTAGAATATACGCGGCGATAGAGTTAGTATTCAGTTTAATTATTTAATCAAACGAATTAAGTGCTCAACAAGTTACTCGTGCCTCGGCTCAATCATTACTCATCCGTAATCGTTTGATTAAATAATTAAAAAACTTGAACTTTTTTTTTTTTTTTGAAATA
>NW_021566940.1:0-327 GCF_001605985.2 Dendrobium catenatum
TTTTATTCTATTTTGTGGATTGTTCTTCCCTATATTAAAGAGTGAGTTTTTCTTCTCTAATATCTGGAATATATACTAACAACTAAGAATATTTAAGAGTTTTTTGAAAAAATATCTAGCTTGCAAAAATAATGAAAAAAAAAGTGGCCAATTATGCCAAAAACAAAAGATGCGCAATGATGCCAAATTGAAAAAAAAATATATACACAAAGTGTATCAAAAAATCAAAAGATGCTCAAAGTACACCATTCAAAGGATAAGAGGCATAAAATGAGCCCATCAAAAAGCATGCTATCTTCCTTTCTTCCAACTCTTAAAACTTAGAAG
>NW_021566941.1:0-214 GCF_001605985.2 Dendrobium catenatum
GGCAGCAAAACCTTCGTCTATTCACACTCTCCAAGTGTCGGCAGAGAACCCGATCTCCTTGACAGATCTTCTCACAAGAATCCAGAAGGAGAAGCAAAAGAGTGAAGTAATCACAATTCACAAGTAGATATTCTTACCTTTGAACTCCAAGTGAAGCCTTCACTATCCAGTGGCCTCCCTTGAATGCACTCTTTCACTCTCTCCTTGGCTATTC
>NW_021566942.1:0-234 GCF_001605985.2 Dendrobium catenatum
ATCTAGTCTTTCTAAATTTAAAAATTGTTTATAACTTATTATAATTAAAATTTTTAAATTCATGTCTATTCATTTAGACTACATAAAAGTTAATATTATTATTGCAATTTAGATGTTTTCTTATTTTGTATTTCTATGCTCAAGTGATATTTATGCACTTAAAAATATTTGAAATTTTAGATTATTGATTTTGGAAAGATTTGGTCTCAATTACTCTTGAAAATTGTACAAAGA
>NW_021566943.1:0-252 GCF_001605985.2 Dendrobium catenatum
CTTCGGCAGTGGAGATCGAGCGCAGGAAGAGAGAGAGTGTCGTGGATGTGGGAAGAGGAGTCAGAGAAGCAGTCGTGTTCGTGGGAGAGAGCAGCGACTGAAGGCTCCATCTGCTCTGGTATTTAACAACGCGTTTGGGCTCTCGATTGAGGAGAGGTCGCAGGATTTGCAGGATCAGACGCGAACGACAGCGCGTCTACAGCGTCTCAGCGGGATTTTGGCAGGGATTCCGGCAGAAATCATGGATCCGCC
>NW_021566944.1:0-266 GCF_001605985.2 Dendrobium catenatum
ACAAGAAATTCAGCCATTACCGACAGTTTTTGCCAGCAGTTTACCTGTAAATACCGGCGGTTCTTAAAAAAACTGGCGGCTTTTCGACGGTTATCAAGATGCCGACAAAAAACATTTTTGGAAATCGTTGTCGATGATATTTTTTTAGCAGTTTATTTCCCAGACGGCTTTCTTGCGGCCTATACCACTAGTTATCGCCAGAGTTATTACCGGCGGCTTTCCGGGTGTCCAACCGCCAGTAAAAATACTGTCGTTTGACTACCGGT
>NW_021566945.1:0-455 GCF_001605985.2 Dendrobium catenatum
GATAAAATCCTTAATATATAGAGAAGCATTCTTCTTCTTTGCTCCTCTATAATTCCAAAAAGCAATGGAATACATTAAAAGGGATTAGGGGGATTCCTCCCCAAGTTACCTTTTCCTTCAAGCTCCAATCTCCTAGACCTGGTAGATGAATTAATAGGTCCTAAGTTTCTCAGCTGCTTAGAAATCTTCTTCTTTGTTGAGTGGGATTGTTCTTCCTTTCCTACGCTTTCAATCTTCAAAGAATTTTCATTCCCCAACACAATCGATTCTGTACATCTCTGGATTTCATCCTCTGTTGCAACTTCTTCATTGATACCAGTATTAATTGCTTTTCCATCAATTTCTTTTTTCAGAAACAATCTCTCCTTCTTCTATAACAGTAACCTTTATCACATAGCTGACTAATACTTAGAAAATCATACTTTAAGCCTTCTACTAACAAAACATTCTTAATA
>NW_021566946.1:0-324 GCF_001605985.2 Dendrobium catenatum
GTCTTAATTTTCTAGTCAATTTCTACTAGAAGGTGATTAATATGTCATCTGAATAAATTTATATTATTTTTGGTTTCATAGTTGTTTTAGATTAATATCTTGTCAGTTCCATATTAGAAACCCTAGATCCCAAGATAACATGCATCACATGTGCAAATATTTGGGCTCGAAGCAGGAATTACGAGAAGTAATCCAAATCATTCATTCACTATTTTTAATTGTGCTGGGTACTGGGTAGATCTCAGAAAGATGCCTTTTCTTCATTATATACAATTACTGAGAAAATTAGTTTAATGCTTTTCATAGGTTTACATCGCCACTTTG
>NW_021566947.1:0-509 GCF_001605985.2 Dendrobium catenatum
CGTGAGATCGGCCAGGACGATCAAGCCATTTTTCAATCGTCCAGGAGTGCATCCAAGGCGATACTCTGGCCGATCTTCTGAGATTTGTACTGATCGGCCAGGCCGATTTCCATATCGGCCTAGACGATAATGTCGGCAACTTGCAATTAATGAGCTCCTTTGAAGCTCTTCTATTTAAGAACTCTTGTTCAACATTTTTGAAGACCTTTGTCTGCTTCTTTGGCCTGAGAAGGCCTTGAAGAGAGAAAGAGAGAGTGGGAGAGAGAGAGGATCTTATGAGGGGGAGCTTGTGAGGGGATTCATAAGGGTCGCTTCAAGGATCGCTCTGCTTCTTCTTCGTCTAGAGTTTCTCATCCGTGGAAGGGTCGGTAGAGGTAAGGAGTTAGCTTTTGGTTGTGGTTCTCTGCCAGCTTCAGGAGGAAGCAAAAGGAGAAAGGTTATAAGCCTTGCCGGGGTGGCAAAAAGGAGGTTCTTGTAAAGGCTTCTCCGCCTAGCTGTGGGTGCTAAAG
>NW_021566948.1:0-1832 GCF_001605985.2 Dendrobium catenatum
AAGATGAGCAGAATAAGATGATCCATATGAAGACTTAAAGATGAAATGCCTTACTTTTAAGACTTACATCATTCAGTAAGATTAGAATACAGGATGTTATCGATGGGGCATGACCACCATTATTTTTTTACAGACCCTGGGTTATACTTATATGGCACTTGCCGTGGACTTTTCTTTTTTACTCTATTTTGTTTTATTTATATTAATGTGTTTACTTTTATTTGCATCGTAGAAATTATATATATTTTATAGGTTTCTTTCTTGCAAGTGTGTGACATGATTTTACTAGGCTCTCTAAGGACTAAACTTTTTTATACTCATAATTAAATTTTAATATTCCAGGAATTAAATAACATAGAAAACTTAATGATTTAGGGAATAGTCTAAATCATCTGGGGTTACATACATATTAAATGCATCTCTCTTTTTTCCTTCTTTAAGAAACTTCCCCGCCTACGGATAGAGTCAAGATAATCTGACTTACGAAGATGAGATACTAGATCTGGGGAAGTCTAGTCTTTCTAAAATATATATTTTAAAGTCTTATTTTAACTTTTATTCATACTTGATTTGGAGACCTTTAATTAGTATGTATTGCATTAGAAATCAATTAAATTAAAATTTTAATTATATTAACTCTAAAAGCATTCACCCTTCATAAGTCCAAGGCCAATTAGAAAAGTCTCTAGATGTCGACCTTACTTTTAAAAACTTAGCCTCTCACCCATCTTTCATAAAGACTGGACAACATGGATTTTATACGCTTAGGGGGTTAGCTGGCATTCCTTTTCATGAAGGATATAAGTCCAAAAAGCATTATTTAGGATACCAGTGTTAGTGTTAGATGTAGAACACTAAACTCGTCTTAGATATAGGATTTAAGGCTGCTACTTTCGGTGTCTCGTAGTATGTCTCATTGGTGGGTAAGTCTCATATTCGTTAGGAGCTATAAATCCTATCTATTTACGTCACATGGATGACGCCACCTCCATCTTGCTCTCATGTATTCTTTGAGTGTGTCAATTATTTCTTTCTCTAGTTTTGTCTCACTATCTTAGTCCCTCTGGGTGTTAGTGTGAGTCGTGTATGTTGACTAAGCTAAATTTACTAATTATTTTCCTTTGAGTAAGACTTCCTAGTCTCCTCCCTATATGTCAATCCCATTTGAGAGGAAAATATAGGATACTTAATTGAGAGTTTTCTCAAGCCCTAGCTTGAGATGTAATTAACATGGGGGATTGCACCCGCGGGAAATTGAATTCCACCATTAAATAAACCCCACTCGAGCTGATGTATCAGATGGGGGAAACCCATTGTTCCGATCAGGTTGTGCATATTATTACCCATTGAGGTGCATTGGAGAGAGTCATTATCCTCAATGATTAATCGTATGTATGATCTAATTTATTATTCCATTGGCCCATTTGTGAAGAGCGTAAAGGCCTACGATCATCTCGTCCTTCAGGATGGTGCAGTCGTATACCCTTTATTATATGTCCCCCGCTGAGCGCTACCCTTTCGAAGGTCCACAACCTCACCAACTTGTAAAATTTTATATTATGGATCAATAGATTTTGTATATGCCAATTTTTAGGATAAGAAGGATTTGGGGGAAGTTTGAATTTTAATAATATAGAAATGGAGTTTTGCTCTCCCTCTCCATGATAACTGTAATATCCATCATCAAAAATTCTTATATTTTTTATTAATGAAAATTAATTCAAAGTTAATTAGGAATTATGAGTCTTAAAATGCTTATAGAGATTATATGTAACCAAAGTTTGGGCTCTGAGAAGTGAAAATCCAATATATGAAAATTTCTCTACATGCCC
>NW_021566949.1:0-220 GCF_001605985.2 Dendrobium catenatum
TAAGCATCATATGCCACTAGCTAGCAAACAAAAATTATTGATATGAATTGGATTACAGCTAAGAAAATAGAGTCAATAATTGGGTGATGGTGATAGTTGACAATCGATTTGCTAGCATCTTGATAGGAGAAGAGAATATATGTTGACTAACGAACTTCGAATGGTGGTGATGACATACATCTATGTTGGTCCTTATGAGTAATATTAGGAAATTTAGATA
>NW_021566950.1:0-460 GCF_001605985.2 Dendrobium catenatum
GCATGAGTTCAAGTTCCACTGTCATTTCTTTGATGTTTATTTGATTAAGTTTGCTTTTAAGCTTGATTTTGTCTCAAAATGTTCCCAAGTTATCATCCTTTTTGGACAAAATTTTGACAGCCTCTCGACGTCTCCCCTATTTAGGGGAAAAACCAAAAGACCGCATACCCGCCACGTCAATAAAAACGAGTACAGTTGGTGTTTGTGAGACACCGCGGTGATGATTTTTTTTTTTGTTATTTTTTGTTATTCACCACGCCAATAAATGCGTGCATGGGTTATTAAAATCATTTATTTTTTAAAAGCAATTTTTTTATTTCCCTATCGTGCTAAGAAAAGCTCGCACAGGAATCGCCCGCCTTCATCATCCCTCCCACTGTGTTAACAAAAGCGCGCATGGGTGGTTACTCGCCGCTCCACAAATGCTGAGGACGGGCTCTCGAAGTTTAAGAGGATATAC
>NW_021566951.1:0-205 GCF_001605985.2 Dendrobium catenatum
TTTGAGCAGTGAGACAGCATCAAAATTAGATGCATCAGCTTTGCCAATCAAGTTTCCCTCAGCTTGTGAAAGCATAACACCAAGTTGCTGTTGATTCAGACAAATCTCCACAGAAGATTCATGAAAATGGTCTTTACTGAAAAAAGTACGCATTTCATGAGGAAGTATAGAAATATATTTTTCTAAAAAATCATAGAAATTCCCA
>NW_021566952.1:0-209 GCF_001605985.2 Dendrobium catenatum
ACATATATTTATTAAACTAATTCAAAGATTTTATGAGTTGTTGTATATCTTCCGTATGAGGAATATATCCACCAGTATTAAGGGAGATTCCTAAACCCTCACAATCAGATGCTATGTTCTGTTTATTCTGATCTCTTATTTTTGTGAACTCAGGGCTCGCCCAAGCTCTACTCAGATCTGCCCATAAGCCCTCTTCAATCCATAATGGA
>NW_021566953.1:0-201 GCF_001605985.2 Dendrobium catenatum
ACTTCCAAACGAAATCATAATAAATCTCTTCCCTTCTCTGTTTTGCCTTGAATCAATAATTTAGAAAATCCAAAAGTTCGGCCAATTAAAGGGATTTAGGAGAAGCCCGCCAAAAGAGAGATTGCTGCCTTCCTTCAACCCTACCTATTCGAAATCATTGGAGAAGGTGAAGAAGCTTCGGCATACCTTAAAAACGCTAGG
>NW_021566954.1:0-1279 GCF_001605985.2 Dendrobium catenatum
CTGCCAGAAATAAACATTCCCCTCCCCAAGACCCCAAGCTAAACAGGGCTCAACTTTCCACTTAATTAATCTGAACCATACGCTGCCAAACTTTAGAATGCCCTTTAGAATAAAAACAATTGGAGGGGTGAAGAACCCCACAATATTTATTCCTCATAAAATTAGCCCACAAAGTAGCACTAGCCCTAAAATTCTACCACAATTTAAAAGAAAAAATAGAAGCCATATCAGTCATGGTCTTGCAACCAAGACCAGTACCTTCCGGTTTAGTCCCACAGCACTTATCCCACGACGACCAATGTATTTTAGAATTGATAGAAGAACCCCTCAAAAAGAATTTGTTGAGAATCCTATCAATCCTCAAACACACCGTCATAGGGGGAAAAAGAACTTGAAAAGAATACACAGGAATCGAGGCAAGAACACTTTTTATAAGAACAAGCCTACCACCATAACTCAAAAACTTGGAATTCCAAGTAGACAAATGATTATGCACCTTGGAAATTAAATCATCAAAAAGAAAAGTCTTCTTCCTACCTTTAAACAAAGGAATGCCTAAATATTTTAACGGCAAAATAGCTTGAGAGAAACCCCTAAGGTTCTTGATATCTATAACTCTATTATGAGGAACATTCTTAGAAATCACAAAACCGCTTTTAGCTTTGTGAAAAACAAGGCCACTCACAGCTTTAAAATGATAAAAAAACTCAAAACTTTAGAAACCCTATTCTTCGAAGCGTTCATGAAAATAATGAAATCATCAGCAAAACATAAATGAGAAATGTTGATGCCACCCAAAGTTCTAAAATACAGACTAGGAAATTTATAGAACAAATCAGAAATCCCCCTAAACAAGTAGTCCACAGCAAGAATAAAGATAGCCGGAGAGATAGGATCTCCTTGCAGCAACCCATGAGAAGATTTAAAAAAACCGTGACACTTACCATTAAGGATGATGGAAAAGAAAGGACTTTGCAATTTTAATACATAAGCTAATAAGAGAAATGAACTTGTCATCAAAACCAAAAAATTTCAACATGTTATAAATAAAGCTCCAGTTAATATTATCATACGCCTTAGCGATATCAAGTTTCAAAATCATATTCTCCCCTATAGTCTTAATATCCAAGTCTTGATAAAATTCTTGCGCAAGCAAGATATTGTCCACAATTGCACGACCTTTAACAAACCCCATTTATTAGGGGAAATAAGCTTAGGAAGAAGAACAAAAAGACGGTTAATCAAAATTTTAGAAATTAATTTATAAAAAATAGTGCAT
>NW_021566955.1:0-259 GCF_001605985.2 Dendrobium catenatum
TGTAATGTTGGATGATTAATAAAATTTTGTATTTGCATTTGTGCTTTTGGAAGAACCTTGGGTGAGTTTCCTATGGGAGGAATTCATAGCTTTCACCAGTCGCAGGATGTGTCCGGGCTCGTGGCCTAAAGTCCCTTGGTGAAGGGCAACGTAGTACCCGTCATTTGCAGGATGTGTCCGGGCTTGCGGTTGTATCTTTCTTTCCCTAAATCCTTTTCTCTTCCCTTGACCGTCGGCCAAAATCCCTCACTTTCCACTG
>NW_021566956.1:0-246 GCF_001605985.2 Dendrobium catenatum
ACTCAACTCTTCATTTTTCTCCTTTTGCAGCTCGGCTTCTTATATGTTATGCTGGTCCCTGTTCTCTAGAGGATGGCTTCTTCCATGATACTGTTGGATCTTCTTGGGTACCTCTCTGAGTCTTTTGCTCCTTTTGTGTTGAAGTCTTCTAATGGCATTTTTTTGCCATTTACTTGTAATTTTCTTTTTGGTTTTTTGGGCTTCTTCAAGCCAGCCATTTTTTTTGGCCTTAGTATTTGCTTACTT
>NW_021566957.1:0-652 GCF_001605985.2 Dendrobium catenatum
AATCAAAGGATGATGAGCTTCTTCACAACTAAAATTTTTTCTCCCTTTCCCTTGCAAAACGATGAGGCGATGGCTAAAATAGATAATATGTTATAATTCTATGGCCCAATAGAACGAGAAACTATTCCGTGTGGAGGATGGACGCAGCTCTACGTTCGAAGGCGAATTAGGTACATCCACGTTAGCAGCACCGAGCCGAAGTACCCAGCGAAGTGGTGTTGTGGCGTATTCTGGTTAATCTCTGGACGACCTTCAACGTCCGCACAGAATAATTTTTCCACTAGAACGTCCTCAAAATAATATGATTTGCTCTCCCAAGCCAATTTCAATCCTCATCTGATCGATTCAAATTATAGATTCTAACATTAATCTGATAAGAGACATTTGGTAATATTTAATTACTTTGCAGTAGCTTAGAAAAATAAAAAAATCGAAAAATAGCTTTACATAAAACAAATCCAGGCATTTCATGATCTTAAATCAAACACTTAAAAAGTTTTTTTTTTTTTGTTTTTCCTTTCATTCTTTTCTAGCAGCAGCTCAAAACCTCCTTACAGAACTACCAAAAAACGGGGTCTTTCGCAGCACTTGTTCAGAGCGGTTTTAAAACCGCCAGCAAAAGTTGTTTTTAGCAGCGTTTATAACCGCTGCA
>NW_021566958.1:0-265 GCF_001605985.2 Dendrobium catenatum
AAATCACTTTCAATCTTCGATTCTCCTAGATCTACTCCATGGCTAGTTCAAGCAAAAGAGAATGGAAAAAGGTTCTTGCTAAGGGATCCCCTAGAAACTCATGAGAAAACTTTATGTCCAAAGCAAATGAGGAGTCCTTCCCCAGATTCGCATCTGTTAAAATCACTCCCTCTAGAGTCCTCCAAGAACAACTCACTTTCAAGGTAATGCACCTTTTTACTTCCACCAAGTTTGGTCTTATTCTCACTCTGATCCATCTCTACAA
>NW_021566959.1:0-1062 GCF_001605985.2 Dendrobium catenatum
GTTTCATGGGTGGATATATGTTATCCACGAAATGTAGAAGGCTTGGGTATTCAGTCCTTTTCTGAGAAAACTGGATCACTGCGAGCAAGAATTGCTTGGAATTTTATTCAAAAACCTGATACCCTGTTTCACCGTGTACTGTTGGCCAAGTATGGAGATAATGTGCTTAATGACAGTGGAATGAAAAGTTCATCAAATGTAAGGAAAATTCTTAACGAAGGAGGAAAATTTTTGAAGCCAATTGTAAGGTGGAAGGTGGGAAATGGAAATAAAATTTCTGTTTTGAATGACATCTGGCTTT
The DNA here is from genome assembly GCF_001605985.2 of Dendrobium catenatum. Lineage (NCBI taxonomy): Eukaryota > Viridiplantae > Streptophyta > Magnoliopsida > Asparagales > Orchidaceae > Dendrobium > Dendrobium catenatum. The sequence goes on from NW_021566959.1 coordinate 302, forward strand.
TGAACCGATGTCTTAATGAGTGGCCAACCTTTTTTGAACTGTATTGGCTTGGAAAATATGCATCTTCATCAGCTTTTTACTGATTCGGGAGATTGGGATGTAGCTAAATTAGCTATGTATTTCAATGAAGACTTGATTTGCATTATCAGAGAGGTGAAGATGGATGTTTTACAGGCTGATTTGCTGGAAACGATCTTTAAGTTCTCTGGTAAATCCATTTCTGGTTTGGCTTATGAGGAAGTTCTGAGAAGGAAAGGTATTTGTGATAATGATGGTTTTTTTTCATGGCTTAGGAGTTTAAATCTCAATTATAATGTAGAGATTTTTTGGTGGAGACTGTATAAGTTTGCTATCCCCACTAACCATTTTCTGAAGTTTAGACGACTAGTCGAAGAAGATTGTTGTGCTAGAGGATGTCTAAGTATGGAAAATTATGAGCATATAGTTGTTCATTGTAAGTACTTACAGGAAATTCTAGGATGCATTCGTAAATGGGGTTTTGGCCTACCAATTTTTGAAACTTTGGAAGATTGTATGCTGCAGCTAAGGGGGTGCTCTCGTCAGAATTCTGGGCTGGCTAGAATTTACTGTGTAGCTATCTTCTTGAATTGGAAAAATAGAAATCTTGTTAAACATGGTAAGAATGCTCTACCATGTTAAATTACTACAGCTAATGTGATTTCCCTTGCTGTGTTGAAGTCTTATCCAATTCTAGTTAGCTGGGATGCTAATCTCCCCAGGGAGTCCGTTCACTCTTGGCA
>NW_021566960.1:0-364 GCF_001605985.2 Dendrobium catenatum
ATAGGGCAAAACCTCCTTTGGAGCCCTCATTCTAACCTAGCCGTTCTCTCACCACTCAAGCCCTTTTCAAGACTAGAGCTAATTTCGTTTTAGCTCTTGGGGGTTACCTCTCAATCCCCCACGTCAAAAACCGGCAATTGACGGCGGCCGGAGGCGAGATTCCGGCCAAACCGAGACAAGAAGACCGTCCTAGGCCTGCAGCTCAAGATCCAGACCTTCTCAGCCCTTGCAGTCTTCATGAGAAATAATCTAGGACAATCAACAAGTTCAACGAGCCCTAAAGAATCAAAATCCGTCAATCCAATCAAGGTAAAACCTAAACCCTAATTTAAGACACTTAGATTAAATTAACTTTTTATAAAGC
>NW_021566961.1:0-506 GCF_001605985.2 Dendrobium catenatum
AATTCTTTGTTTTAGGAAATCAGCCAGGACGATATTTATATCATCCAGAATGATCTAACTCAATTATGCCTAATTGATCTGGTATCTTTAGAAAGCATTAATGGTTGATTGATACGTTCACATCGTCCGGGACGATCGCCCGATCGACCGGGATGATGTTCTGGACGATCTACATCGGACAGCTCAAATTCATGGCGATGATCAGGATGATTGAAATCGATTTTAAACTAATCAGCCGGGACGATCGTGAGATCGGCCAGGATGATATAATCAATTTTCTTCTGATCGTCCCAAATCGTCCCAGGCCATTGAGCTAAATTTGAACTAATCGGCCAGGACGATATGCCCATCGTCCTGGATGATAATGTCTGCAACTTGCATTAATGAGCTCGTTTTGAGAGCTTCTATTTAAGCTATAGCATGGCAACTTTTGTAAGCTTCTTTGGCAGCCTTTGTAGCTTCGTTCTTTTGGGGGAAACTTGAAGAGAGATCTTGAAAGGGAGAGA
>NW_021566962.1:0-277 GCF_001605985.2 Dendrobium catenatum
AAACTAGTATGGACTTACTATAGAAGGAAGAAGAGAAGGGGGAGGATATGATGAGAGAGGAAAGAGGAAATTCACATTTATGCTATCAATTCATTTTGTCATTTTATGAAAATTGCTCAGATTCTGGTAGTTAACTTTTTATCTAATTCCTATTTTCAAAGATTTTGATTTCAACCATCCTATTTTTTAAATTTAATTTATTACATTTTTCTCATATTTAGTAAACTTCTACTACGTAACCTTTTATATGTTATAGTATTGATTACTTTAGACAATT
>NW_021566963.1:0-258 GCF_001605985.2 Dendrobium catenatum
AAAGCATTAATGGTTGATTGATACAATCACATCATCCGTGACGATCATAGGATCGGCCGGGATGATGTCCTGGATGATTTACATCGGACAGCTCGAATTCAGGGCGATGCTCTGGATGATTGAAATCAGTTTTAAACTAATCGACTTGGACGATTGTGATATCAGCCAGGATGATGTAACCAATTTTCTTCTGATCGTCCCGGGCTGATGAGCTGAATTTGTACTGATTGGCCAGGATGATATAACTATCATCCTAGA
>NW_021566964.1:0-490 GCF_001605985.2 Dendrobium catenatum
TGACCATAAGGGTCTCTAGGGCTCACAAAAGGGGGAAAGCTTTGGCCTATAGGGCCAAAGCTTCATTAGTGCAATAGCCTATGGTCAGCTACCTAAACATGCTAGAATATACATTAAACTAAGCTATTAACAAAATGCGTGTGTTGTGTAACATTTTCGATATCTAATTAGGAGTTTTCTTTATAAGTTGTAGGGATTATACCTAACCGTGGCGCGGCCACTCAAAAGCTCCAAAGAAAATGATCTCATTTGATTCTTGACCATGTTAGATCTGATGTACCTCGCAAGATAAGATAAAAGAGAAATATACATATGAGCAAGATGCCATTCAGAAAAGAAACATAGGTAAATAGAAATATAACAAAAAGGAAATTTAATATTGGCATTTATAAAACATATGTATGTTATTGCTAGAATATAAAATAATGCGAGAGTTTTCTAATTTGGAAAAATTAATTGACATAGAATAATAAAATAAAACACCGGCCTA
>NW_021566965.1:0-225 GCF_001605985.2 Dendrobium catenatum
TAAAAATACAGAAAAACATAAAACAAAAACTTACACTAAAAAACAAATTCATTCAAAACACACAAAAAAAATTTCACAAAAACAAAAAACAAAATAAAAACCATAAACATCAATGTTTCAAATACATTTTGTTTAGGCATTTAAATCAATAACACCTAGTCTTGTTCTTAAAGTACTGAAGGTATCAACGGCTAAAGGTTTTATAAAAATGTCTGCAAGTTGATT
>NW_021566966.1:0-307 GCF_001605985.2 Dendrobium catenatum
TGAAGCAACTTTAGGGTGTCGTCATTTTGTTTGCAAGAGTCGTTTGTATTGTTGTAAGTTTTATTTTGTTTAGTTTAATTTGAAATGTAAGAGTTTGTTCGTCCTTTTTTTCTCTTCCTTAGTCATTTTCGTCCGTAGAAGTCCGCCGTGTCTTTTGTGATCAAGAGATATAGGCTCCCTATATCTTTTGCCCGCATCATTTGGTATCAGAGCAAGTTAGGAAGTCCTAGGTTTGTGGTTTGTCAAGTTGTAGTTGTCAAATTTTATTTTGGTTGTCAAGTTTTGTTTTGTCATGTCAAGTCAAGTC
>NW_021566967.1:0-300 GCF_001605985.2 Dendrobium catenatum
AGTGATCAGTTCTACCTATTTTTTTGGTAAAATAAGCATGGGCATCAAATTATTGTTTTAAAAGCAAACTAGTATATATTCCAGTTGATTTTATTACTGTAATGTGTTTAAGCATTATTTAGATTTTATTTGGGACAATTTTTTAAAGTTATTTTTTATTTCAAAAAAAAATTGCATTAAAAAACTTTTTAGAAAACAATAAGAAAGTTGTTCCAAATGAAGCCTTAGACTTAGGCTTTATTTGGAAGGCTTTGTTTGGGACGACTTTTTTATTGCTTCTTAAGGCAGAATTTTAGTATA
>NW_021566968.1:0-653 GCF_001605985.2 Dendrobium catenatum
ATGTTGGAGTTCAGCAGAATATAGTTCATGAAGAGTATTGTGATAGAATTTGTAGCTGAGTGTTTAACTTATCATTCGTATCAAGTTTTAAGATAGGAATTTATTTTTCTAAGCATGTGATTTCAATGATTAATTGCATATAAATTTTGAGAAATTTGGTCATTAATCCCCTTCATAATATTTTTATTCTCTAATTCAAGAAATGAACAAGAAATTAATTTCCATTTAAATCTAGCTACCATGTTATGCTTGAGAAATTCACTATCTTCAAACTTCTATACTTCTTCTGATTTGAATAATGCTTATCTTTCAACTTTTACAAAGCTAATACTAATTCATCAAAAGCACTGGAAAGTTCTTCATAAATCAAAATGGGGTTGATAGGTGGAGCAATGTGTTCTTCTTTATTTTGTCTCTTCATTTTCTATCACTAGAATCAAAGAAGGATTTTGCTTGGTCTTTAGAAAGTAGCAAGAAAACTACCCCAAATGAGAAAAACTATTATGTACGGTTACCGGACTGTTCGGAGGCGAATCAGAATGTGTCACGCCACCCGGTACGCAACGGTATATAGCATCAGTAAACATAAAAAATGGTGATGTGGCGAGTCATGATTCGCCTCCGGACGGCTCCTGATTATCGCATGTAATAAT
>NW_021566969.1:0-322 GCF_001605985.2 Dendrobium catenatum
GCGGAATTAACCTTAATTATCAAGGAGATAAATTTATAAGTAAAAGTGTAGAGATTTTTTTTTTCCGTTACAATCAAAATTTGTTCCGAGGACGTTGCCTCTCGATCCATATTTGTTCATATCCTTAATCATCGTATGCTTCGTAGATATGTCGGGGGTTTCCGGGGATAGCGCCCTCAAAACAAATTTTGATTGTAAGCATATTTTTGGATTCTCACTACTGTTTCTTTTTGTATTTGGTTCATCGTTCTCAAAACAATAATAATTTGTTTAATTATGTTGGGGCAATTGTCTAAGAACAATTATTACGTCCTCCGACCGG
>NW_021566970.1:0-239 GCF_001605985.2 Dendrobium catenatum
CTGCAAGTGTCTGTCTACCTCTTCCTCTTTGCTCCCACTCATCTTGCTCTGCGCATCACCCATAACATGTGCTATCGCAGTAGCCAACTGCATCATACTCTCTGAAGGTACTGGGGCTGCACTGTGTTGCTCATTCGGTACACTGGATTCTGCCGGAGGATCCATATCCTTTTCACCTGCACAATTCAGAACAAATGATACGCACATGCAATGATGTATGCCAATGAAGCTCTTACAGC
>NW_021566971.1:0-366 GCF_001605985.2 Dendrobium catenatum
GTTGAATTATGTTTTAACCATATAATGAAGAGAGATTAAAGCCTTGATGAGCCTTGGATAATTTGATCTAATTATATGTAATGAGTTGACTTAAATGGGTCTAGTTTGACTATATTTGGGCTCAATTGACTAGGCCAACTGTTGACTCTATCAGAGGGACCAAACAAGTCTAATCCACTAAGAGTGACATTCAAGGAGATTTGGTGAAGTTCAACGGTGAATTAGGATTTGATTGGAGGTGATTGAGTGTTTGACAAATTGGGATAGCTTGAGCTTGCCCAATTGAGTCAACTTGATCAATCACTAGCCCAGGGAGCCAATGAAGTATTATTTAATGAATATGACTCCTATTAAAGTGATTTGGAT
>NW_021566972.1:0-266 GCF_001605985.2 Dendrobium catenatum
AAAATAGTAATTAAATAAAAATTATGGTAACAATTTGAAAAATAAGTCAATAAGATAGCTATTGAGCACCACTTTTCACTGTTTTTAAAAAGTTTTTTTATTAAAAATCTACGAAAGCAGTAAGAAAACTATGCCAAACTAAGCCTTACTTGTCTAATTGGATGAATAAATCTTTTTATCAACTATGCATTATTTCATAATTTAAAATTGAAATATTTACCAAAAAATATGAAAAAATATTAAAATATGCAATTTAGAGAAATTAC
>NW_021566973.1:0-349 GCF_001605985.2 Dendrobium catenatum
CAATTCTAACATCCAAGATTAGTCAATAATGGACTAGATCAAATTGTAGTTGGATTTTGATTTGACATTTGGCAAAGATTCAGACAAAGATATCATTGACATCACTAAGGATAGAACCCCTCATGTTCCAACATCCTAGTTCAGTCAATGATAGATTTAAACTTGAACATGATATCTACTCAATGGTGAATGAGAATATTAGACAATCATCTCAAAACCAACTAAGGGATGTTCCTTAGTTAATTTTCAAAATTTTGAATCTAAAGAAAGTGATTTTTACATTCATAAATATCACTATTGATTATCTAGTATCAGGACGTTGTCTAGAATCTCATTTAAATTGGAAGAT
>NW_021566974.1:0-3987 GCF_001605985.2 Dendrobium catenatum
GCACTAGTATACAATTGGGTCTAAATCTCTGTTCATCTAACCCTTAGACATATACAAACATATCACAGAAATTAGGAAGCCTAATTCTACCAATTTGGAGAGTTATGAATTTTCAAAGTTTTGGGTCCAAAATGGACCCAATACTTTGTAAATTCACCCCATAGCAATCCAGTGGACATCTTGAGCTAAGAAAATTACAGGTAATGCCTAAGATGTCCAAAATTGTTTCACCAAAAGTTGATCACCATTTGGCCACTGCATTGAAATAAAATTGAGAAAATTGGATTTCAAATAAACCCAAAGTTCTCAAAAACCAGTGATCAAAATAAATATAATTTGCTTTTGAATAAAAACTAGAGCTCAAGAGCTTTCCAACAAGCCCAAGAACACTAAATTTGGTGAACAATTAGATTTACTATGATTTTTAGAAGTTTTAAGCATTTAAATGATTTTTAAAAATGATTCTGGGCAAATCTGGCCGCCGGCGCCTCCAATCCAATGATTGGTAATGATTGGCTGGACGGCGGCGGGGTGCCGCGATTGGGACACGTGGCGTAATCCCGCGTGGTTACTTAACCACGTCAGCGCGAGCCGTGGCCGTCCGATCTGATCAGATTGGATCTGATCCAAGTGCCCAAAATGAGCCACGTCGCCCGCGTTCGTTCCCCAGGCGTAGTCACGCGGTTCAGATTTGATCTGGACCGTCTGATGATCAATCGGACGGTCCAGATCTACCGAAACTGGAAAATTTTAAATGCTTATATCTCCCAAAATACTCATCTAAATATCGTGAAATTTGAAAAACAGATTGATAGTAGCCTAAAATTACAATGTCTGAAGTTTTGAGGCTCCATACATTGTATTTTGCCTATAGTTTTAAAATAAAGTTTAAACTTAAAACTTGAATAACTTACAATCTAGCCGATGGATTTTTATTTTTCTGGGCTCTTTGGAAAGTTGGAGATGTCCTCTTCAACCTTTGTGAAGGAACCAAGAGCTATATCTACCTGGATTGGAAGTTATGATTGCAATAACTGATTCTCTCTCTAAAAACCTCTCTCTTCTCCCATTGATGTTTGGGAGTTAGGATCTGGTGGGGAAAGGCCTGGAAGGGTTGGAGGAAGGTCTGGAGAGGATTTTAGATAGTGTTTGAATGCTGGAGGAGCTCTGGGAGAAAAAAGGTTTGAGTTAGAGGGTGTTGAGATGAGAATGAGGGCTCACCTTAGGGTTTTGCCCTATTTTAATGATCTCAGCTGGTTTGAATGGCCCTGATTGACTTAGAGGGTTGCTAAGATCAAGACACCTGTCCCTGGAGTGGTTAGGAGCAGGGGATCAAAGGACATGAAGGACATGCCAAGTGTAAAGTGGGTTTTGGTCCCCATTTGGACATGTGGAGCAATGAGGGCCTTTTGATCAAGTTTCAATGGCTGTGATAGGTCTTAAGAAGCTTCTAGAGTTGGATTAGAGCTGCTGGAGTGGATTGGATTAGAGGGATTTAGAGCTAGGGATTGAAGCTTGAGGTGTTTTGACCATGTTTGACCACACCTAAAGCCATTTAGACACCTTGTTGACTGTTTGACTAGTCAAAAAGTCAACTTAGGCTTAGGTGGACATGGGGAGAACATTGTTTGCTGGTTGAAATAATTTGAAGAAGGCTTGGAAGTGAAGGGTTAGAGCTCAAGCATATGAAAGAAATTTTAAGGTAGTTTGACCAAATTTCAAGTGGTTGACTTGGTCAATCTAAGGTCACATGACTCATGATAGGTTCAAACATATTTGAGTCATGCATTGGAAATAATTCAAAGAGTTTTGAAGGTTTGATTGAATCATAGCTAGGGCATGTCTAGGCTATGGATTCGAATTGAGTTTTGAGTTTAGATTATTGGATTTGAATCATCCATGTCATTCATGATCATTTGGATGATCATGAGTAATAAGATAAGGTAGAGCTAGCTCAAAGGTGTAGTCAAGGTTTGAACTAGATTTGGAATCATGATATGTTTAAAGTCTAGATTCGATTGAAGCTTGAATTGATTTAAGGTTTGGGTTGGCTTGAAATTAGGTTTGATTTGAAGTTTGAATTGATCTGAGATCTAAATTAATCTTAAGGTCTGGATTTATCTAAGATCTAGGTAGCTCCTAAGGCCTAACAAGATCATAGGGTCTGGATCTAGGAGAGTCTTAGGGTCTAGAATGGATCATAAGGTCTATAATTTGGAAGGATCTTAGGATCTAGATGGATCCTAAGGTTCAGATTAGTCTGGAAAAAATCCTAGGGTCTAGAGTAGATCCCAGGGTCTGGAAACGGGAGAATCTTAGGGTCTAGAATAAATCCTAAGATCTGAAGTCTAGAAGAGTCCTAGGGTCTAGAGTAGATCCTAAGGTCTGAAATTTGTCTGGAAGAATCCTAGGGTCTAGAGTAGATCCTAGGGCCTGGAATCTAGAAGGATCCTAGGATCTACAATAGATCCTAAGGTCTGGATCTAGGAGAATCCTAGGTTTTAGATTGATATGAAAGAATCTTAAGGTCAAGATAGATCCTAGGATCAAGAGTCTAGATTGATGTAGGGTCAGTATTGATCTGGAGTCTGGATGGGTCCCTAGTGACCTCATACAAAAATGAGGTCAACAAATACAACGATTGGGAGTTATAAAGAGTTTATGCCGACGGGCATGGGTGACGACTCTATTATAGCCAACGAACTACTAACATACTAACCCTGAAAAACGTCCTAATAGCCAATGATTGTACTTGCTGAGTAAGACTATTGTATTGTATTGCATGTTTAAAGTATTGTTCTTATGATTACCTTAAGGATTTACTGATATTGAATTGATCTATTATTACTGATTGATTTATTGATTACTGTACGTAATTATTTATACCGACAGATTTATTGATTTTATTGATATTGAATAGATTTACTGACGGATTTACGGGTTTACTATCACTGTACGATTTCATTGATATTGCATTGATTCATTAATACTGATACCGATACTGATACTGATACCGATACCGATATCGATACTGATACCGATACCGATAATGATACTGATACTGATACCGATACCGATATCGATACTACTGATCCACTGATACATTGATTCATTGTACCGATCTTATAGCACGTGATACACCGAATACTGACCGATACATGTGACACATGCTATACACTGAACACGTGATATATAATATGATTTTATTGTATTGATTGATTGTAATTGTTATTATTGATTCATTAATTTGATTTCAACTGTTCTTACGATGTATTAAATTGATTGTTTTATGTGATTTCATATCGATTGATATTATTTACCTGATTAATTTCTTTATTAATATGATTGATTCTTTTGATATGATTGGGTGATATTAATCGTATTTGATTTGACGGATTTACATGTACTGATTCATTTATTGAGGATTTATCGTTACTGTACGGATTTACTGTTACTACACGATTTCACTGTTATAGCATAATCGTTCATGTCGTCATTAGATTGTTATTGATATTGATTGATACATACGCGGCTACAATTGATTCATTGTATTGACATTTATGCACGTGATATACTGAGCAAGTGAGATGTGATTCACTGAGCACATGATATCGATTATTGGGTTGCATATGATTTATTGAGCAAGTGATAAATAACTGGAATTTGCAAGTGTATGTTGGTATGCTTTGATACGATTCTGCTATATTGATTCGACTGATGTTATAGATTGATGTGATAGATAAGACGACTAATGTAGAGATTGATACACGTACTGATTTATTGAACATTATGGATTTTTTCTACTGTTCACTGATTCTCTTACTGATGATTTTGGATTCTATTGCTTATGCATTGATTTTTGTTTCTGTGTTGATTTTCGTATCTGCATCGATTTAATGATCATGTGCAAGTGACTGTTATCGATTGACTGATTTACATGCATATTGTTTCAGTATCGTGCTTTGATTTCAGTTATAGGCTTTGGTG
>NW_021566975.1:0-397 GCF_001605985.2 Dendrobium catenatum
CTGTTCCCTAGAGTTTACTATTTTTAGTAACATCGTCAGGGATGATTTCATATCATCCTGGATGATCAGTTTAAAAGTAGAAACCCAAATTAGGGCATCCTCATTAAAGCAGCCGTCATTATGCAAAATACATTGTCCTGGATGATTTTGTATCGGCCAGGATGATAGGCTCAAAACAGAAAGAATCTGCCGCCATATTTATTTAGAAATAACTTATTTTTGGACATCGTCGAGGTGGATTGTCCAGGACTATAAAATATCCTTCAGGACGATCCATGTCAATTTTTCCTAAAATTTTCTAGAATTTAATGAAAGCAATTATGACTTGATTTCATGATCAAATCGGCCTGGACGATCGCTAGATCGTCCTGGCCGATATGCTGGAAGATTGGACAAC
>NW_021566976.1:0-223 GCF_001605985.2 Dendrobium catenatum
TAAGGCCAGAGGAAGAGTTAAAAAATCCCTCCAAAGACCCATTCAGGCAAATAGAAAAATGAACATTTGAAATGCAACAATTAACCCAGTTAATGAACATGTCCGGAAAACCTTTTTGCCTCATCCTATTAATCAGGAACTTCCGAGACACAGTATCAAAGGCCTTCTTGATATCCAGTTTAGCACAAAAAGATTTCTATTAAAATTAAACTCTCTAAGCACT
>NW_021566977.1:0-216 GCF_001605985.2 Dendrobium catenatum
ACTAAGCAAGCTATCATAAAATCTAACATAGAGAGTGGATGCATCACTAGGAATCAAGAGGACTAGAGGTGTAATGACATACACAACATAAAACTTCATTTGCACTTTCAGTTTTGATTCAATAAAATTAACTTTACATGAGTGAAGTTTGTCACTAAACAAATCATCCACCTGATTTTCGGTTAGGATGAAAAGAAGCAAATGAAGCTTAAAGTA
>NW_021566978.1:0-480 GCF_001605985.2 Dendrobium catenatum
TTGTAGAACAACCTCCAAGTTTTGAAAATTCTAAATAACCAAATCATATTTTCAAATTGAAAAAGACATTATATGAATTGAAACAGGCACCTAGGGCTTGGTATGAGAGATTGAGTACCTTCTTACTTGATAGATCATTTGAAAAAGGAATTGTTGATACAACTCTCTTTTTAAAGAAATTTGAAAATGATATGCTCATTGTATAAATTTATGTGGATGATATCATATTTGGATCTTTAAATAAAAATCTTTATGATGATTTTTCTAAAACAATGAGTAGTGAATTTAAGATGAGTCTAATGAGAGATTTAATTTACTTTCTAGGCTTTAGCATTAAGCAAATTAAGGAGGATATATTTTTTAGTCAGTCAAAGTATATTAAGGATATCCTCAAAAAGTATGAAATGGACAATGTTAAACCTATTAATACACTTATGAGTTCCTCAGTTCAGTTGGATAAGGACCCTACGGGAAAATTTG
>NW_021566979.1:0-310 GCF_001605985.2 Dendrobium catenatum
AATGCTAAGTAACCCTACACACACACACACACTTGAGAAACTCAAAATTTTTATTTTTACTCAAATCAGCCAGGATGATATTTTACATCGTCCTGGACGATCGGACTTAAAACAGAAAATCTAATCAGGGGTTCTTAATTAAGGCAGCTATTATTAGCCAATCGGCCTGGATGATACGTGTATTGGCCAGGATGATAATCTCAAAATAGAAAGAAATTGCTGCCATAAACAATTATGGCATTCTGTATTTTTGGTAATCGGCTAGGATGATCTTGGATCGGCCTGGATGATATTCACAATTATGCCTTAA
>NW_021566980.1:0-490 GCF_001605985.2 Dendrobium catenatum
CTATAGCAGGTATAGGAAGGTAGAAGAAGTAGTTACCAGTAAAAAAAAATTGGCGTTGGCTAAGGCAGATAGCGGCGTCGGGCTGGGCATATGAGGTCACGGGAGGATTGTGGGTTCGGTTTGCGAACTATAGGATATGGGGGGCGGTTGATTCCTGATTTATGGTTAACGTTGCAGGATGAGAAGAGGTATTTGAAGGTGGTATGAAAGGCGCAATTGAGTCTGGCCTTAACTTCCAAAGAACAGATTGGAGACGTGCGGTTGAGAGGCGTCTGAATGGGGATTTCTTCCTCCTGGGTTGTGCGAACAGAGAGGGAGAGCGAATAGGCTCTTGGCTTCGTGCGATTGAGAGCGTGAGCGGGCTGAGAGAGTTCAGACCTGGGGGGTTTATGCGAATGGGAGCCTAATGGATTTCTTCCGAACAGAGAGAGATGGGCTTCGTGTGACTTAGAAGGAGACCAGCGACGGCTTGGGGCTTCTCACGCGACAT
>NW_021566981.1:0-207 GCF_001605985.2 Dendrobium catenatum
AAGATTAACCCTACCTTTAAAAGTCAAATTTCGACCCTTTAGTTAGCAAATCCGGATAGCTTTAACAATTTATTAATCACTTTAAGTCCCAAAATTCTCCCAATAGGTTAATAAAATTTTCAACCAACCCATTAAAAACCAGCAAGACACCCTTTCTAATATTAATTCACGTCTCTTAATTACAACAAACTTAAAGTAACTCAATTA
>NW_021566982.1:0-497 GCF_001605985.2 Dendrobium catenatum
GCTAAGACGATAAACTTTATATTTCTCTACCGCCGCAAATACTCTTGGACGCAACAATTATTATTATTATTATTATTATTATTGGAAAATAGTTAATTTTATAACTAATTAGCATGGGGCATTGAGAACACATGTCGAGCGTTTATTGGTTGGAGTCAATTTTATAAACAATGGCTTAGTTGGGACAAGTTGGGAAGGCATTGCACCTTAATTCAAAGGGCCATTAACACATTATTAAATGCAATTGATCAAATAATTTTGTTCAATGCATGCATGAGACCTATAAATACTATAATTTGTATTAGGGCTGCAAATAAATTGAACATTTGACAAGCTATTTATGGCTCGATTCTCTTCTAGCTAGTTTATGATTGAATATTTTTTTAAGTATTTGATGGTTAAATAAATAAGTTTGAACAACTATTCACTCGTCTCGTTTATGTTCATTGATAATTGTTGCGGTCTGAAAGATTCGTGGTGGTAGAGTGAGTAAACTT
>NW_021566983.1:0-929 GCF_001605985.2 Dendrobium catenatum
AGAAGAATTGCAATAAATGGCTTAAGATCATTTCATTGCCATGCCTAATGCTCCCCAATAGGAAGTATACATAGAGTTACAATATTCCATATGGTTTATTAAAGACCTATTAGGCACTAAAATCAATTAAGCTACATATTAAACACCATAACACCCATTACAATCATAACATATTAAGATAATCTAATAACACACTACACTTATTGACCTTAATAGTTATTGAGCCCATCAAAATTGAGCTTGCGCTTAAGACCAAATTAGATAGTAAAATAGAATCAAACCACATAAAAAATCCAAGAAGAATCATGAAGACATGAAATACATGCACAAAAATTGGCGAATCTTCAGGAGGTCGGCGGCCATTGAGTCAAACTTCTTTTTTATGATTTCCTCGTGGTAAAAGAGGTGGGCGGCCATTCATCTCCTAGCTCCTATAAATCATGTAACTACTGCAATGTTATTGGAGTAGTATTGGTTAGGCCTGTAGTATCTTCTAAAATAATGGATGTAAATAAAGAACAGGAGAAGATGTTTGTATTGCCAATCAAATCAAGCAAAAAACTTGAGTAGGTGCTTGTATTGTTGATTGGATAGTTGGAATATAAGAGATTACATTGATGTTTGATTGAATCATATCAGGAGCTTAAGCAAGTGCTTTCCATTTAATAATAATTTGAATGCAGCGTCAAGCGCCCGCCATTCATCTAGAAACTCAATAGCTCAACAAAATGAAGGATTGAGGAAGGGGAAGAAGAGAAGAATCACAATAAGGGGCTTAGATCATTGTGTTGCATACCTAATACTCCCAAATGAAAAAGTATATATAGAGCTACAATATGCCATGCGACTCATTAATGACCTATCATACACTCACATTACTTCAACAATCTTTCAAACATTATAACACCCATTACAATTATAACATATTA
>NW_021566984.1:0-2166 GCF_001605985.2 Dendrobium catenatum
AATTATTAAATATACTTTAATTACTATAATAAAATAAGATTTTTCTAGCAATCCCACCGAACTTAGTTGGGTTGGTGGGCAAGCCCCAACCCATGTTCGATTCTTCTCTCATGCAATGCGACTCCTTAAGTGGGAAGAAAATAAGTGTGTGGTCTGACACCTATAGGGTTGGTTGACACAAAGCCAGCCGAGGAATTAGTTACTCCGCCAAGTACCTCCTCTACAGGGGTGGCAGCAGGTAGATACCCCGTTCCAAAAAAAAATATTTTTGTCGCACTTAACATAGGCTACATACAACAGTGGGTTTAAAGTATAAAATAATATGTCGTAGTAAGAGAGAACATTATAGATAGGGACAAGATTAACTTTTAAAGTAAGATCAAAAACTTCCCTTTATCGTGCTGGACTCCGAAGGGGATCTCCAAAATTTATAGTTCTGTTAGAATTCCCCTGGCCGTTGACGTGCTCACCGCCGCTAAAACGAGACTTACTTTTGCAAGGGTTTGTGTTCAGGTGAGTAGCTCCTCCCCACTGCCGGATGAGATTTATTACTCTGTGGATGGAAAAGTCTTTCCCCTAGCTTTGATGTATGACTGGAAGCCCTCCCATTTCTCTTTCTGCAACTCTATTATGCACTCTCCTAATGCTTGTCCAAAAAAACCAAAACCCACAACAACCTGAAATTCCTCAAAATTGCTGCAGGAGCACAAGCTATAAACACAGGAAACCTCCTCCAAGGTTGAGCATACCCAAACCACCGACTTTTACCTCTCATTCACAACCAACTCCTACTCCTGAGCCTCAGATAGACCCATTCACTTCAACCTCAACTCAACTTCCTAATCTTAACTCCCCGTCTGAGGAGTTTATCTCCACCTCCCCTAACCCCTCACATCCGAAAACCTCTCTCCCAGTTACATCCCCTATCCCACCTTCTGTTATTACTACCAATAAATTTGCTGCTCTTTCAGACCAAGCCACTTCCCCTGAAATAGAGACATCCACGCTTCCACCCCCCTCCTCATCCATCTGTGATCTTACTAAACAACATTCCTTTGTTGAAGATGACCATCTAGGAAAACCTCCTGATACCTCTCTAAAAACATATGACCACTCCAAGAAGGACAAGCAACAAGCTTCCACACAGCCTTTGACTAATAACTCCTCCACCAAATCCACAAGAGCAAAAACGGCCAAAAAGGCCACCACCCCCTTTCAAAATCCCAATAACCATACTCCCTCTTTTGGCAGCCTGGAATACCCGTGGGTTCAATAGCCCTGACAAAGCTCTCTGTTACAAAAACCTAATCAAGAATTTTAATCTGGATCTTCTTTTTATTTTGGAAACCAGAATTACCAAACCTTTAGTCCCTGACCCTTGGTTTCTATCCACCCACTCTATTTTTTCTCATGAAGGCTCCTACGACAATTTTGATTACTCTGCTCCTGGAAGAATTTGGGTGAAGTGGAACTCAATGAGCGTGACTTTTAAGCCAGTTTTTACTTCTAGTCAATTGGTTCACTGCATTGTTTCTTCTGGGAATATTGTTGTTTACTATCTCTGTGATCTACGCTTCGAACTCTATGGCTGAAAGGCAGATCCTTTGGAATGATCTCACTGAAATTGCTGCTGGGGGTATTTCGATTCCTTGGATTATTTTAGAAGATTTTAACTGCTGTAGATCTCCTAATGAGAAAGCCAGTGGCTCTCTTCTTACCAATAGCAAGGTGATGGACTTTAATAATCTTATTTTCAACATTGGAGCTCATGACCTTTCCTCTATAGGTCACTTCTTCACCTGGTTTAACCAAAGGACCGATAATCCAATTCATATCAAGCTTGATAGAATGCTGGTTAACGATATTTGGCTTGATAAATTCCCAAACTCTTTTTACAATGTGGAAACCGCATATTTCTGATCACCGCCCTATCATTCTTTAATATGATCAACACCTGCATCATAATCACCGGTTCCATTTTAAGAATTATTGGTTATCTAATTCAGAGTTTTGGGATGCTCTTATAGTCTTCTCTCAAAGGTTCCATAGCAGCCCGATTCATTCTTTTTACCATAAACTTAAAACACTCAAACTCAGCATCAAAGCTAAGAATTGGAGTTCTTCTAACTCCTCCAAAAGGATATTACTGAGCTTGAAAGCCTCCAA
>NW_021566985.1:0-398 GCF_001605985.2 Dendrobium catenatum
ACTCCGCCACGCCGGGTTGGTGAAAGGGAGGTTTGTGAAGGCTTCTCCGCCTTGCCGAGGGGGGCAAAAGGAGAACTATTTTGATAGGGAAAATCCCGGAGCGGAGGACTCCGGGGAGTGGACGTAGGTCATATTTTGACCGAACCACTATAAAAATTCTTGGTGTGTTTTTTTCTTATTGTTGTTTACTTTTTACTTGCATTTAATTTTTCTAACTATTGCATGGTGAAATTTGTGGAAGAAAAATTGCTTAAAATTTTGTTGTAAAATTTCAAAAAGAACAAAAAAAATAGAACTCTTGTTTAGGGTTATTTTTATAAAGAAACAGATTTTCATAATTCACCCCCCCCCTCTTGTTATCTAGTGATTTCAATTGGTATCAGAGCTTGTTTTTCAAA
>NW_021566986.1:0-922 GCF_001605985.2 Dendrobium catenatum
GAACTTACAATACTAGCTCTATCATTCATGTCGATTAGCTGATCATATTCAAAGAATGATCATCGTATCATCGAATGATATTTTCTCCCTTAAGGAGATACATCTTTCTTTGATAAGGCTTTGGATGTAAACCTAATGATCACACTTCTTGAATATTGTAGCTGGATATTCAGTTGAACCTCACTTTGACCCTTCGGTTCCATATGAAGTTCTTTTTAGCATCCGGTCTTAATAATCAAGATGAATTTCATAATTTTAAATCTGAATACCGTTATGAAATTTTAATTTCACCTCTCGAGGTGATATACTTTTTCTAACGAGACAATTCGATTTTAGATTTCAATTTTAAGTCCCAAAGAAAACCAATATTTTCAAAACATATTTTCAAAATTCCACCAACAAAAAAATGGCACGCCCGGTGGGACAAATCTCTCTCTCCATCTTTAATAATGGCAAAATTTTGTTTCATCGGTAGTCTTAACTACCTTTCTTCCGTTGGTCCCTCTACCCATTTCTTTCTTGGGTGAGTGTGGCCAACATCTAAAAGAAAATACCTTTCAAATAGAGAGATGAGTGAGGAAACCTCTATCTAACCCGGGCTTTAACATTTTGCCTCCAAGTTACTTGGTAGAGCAAAAGAGTTAAGCCAGGTTCCTTGAATATTCTCAATCAATTTTGTAAACTCTCTTGTTGAAGTTAAAACTCAATATGATGAGGTTCAAGATTTAGAGAAAATTAATGATTATCAAAATTTAAATTTTAATCCAATTTGACTAATTCAAACCACTTTTCCTTAATTCCAGGATACTTAAATACTCAAATGGATGGGAAACTTATCTTCTCCCTGGATAGAAACTTGACAATAGAAGGAATTACCTCTGGCACCTTGATCCAGTTTGGGATAGAATTTCAAAACTTTAAG
>NW_021566987.1:0-849 GCF_001605985.2 Dendrobium catenatum
ATAATGGTAGAATTTTGTTTCATCAGTAATTTTAACTATCATTTCTTCTGTTGGTCCCTCTAGCCACTTCCTCCTTGGGTGAGTATGGCCAACATCTAAGATAAAATAAACATCAAAAAGGGAGGTTTTACCTCTAAAATTGGTTGTATGTAATTTTTTTTGTTCTGATTTTGACCTTCTGCCCCAGCCCAGCCTGTGAGGCGATAGTGTCAAATCAGAT
Source organism: Dendrobium catenatum (assembly GCF_001605985.2). NCBI lineage: Eukaryota > Viridiplantae > Streptophyta > Magnoliopsida > Asparagales > Orchidaceae > Dendrobium > Dendrobium catenatum. Next base: position 221 of record NW_021566987.1, read on the forward strand.
CCTTAGATATTCTTTTCAATCTTGTGGATTTATGGGTAATAAATTTCGTATCCATCATACAAATTCTTAAGATTGAAAAAAATTTGAAACTTATTAATTTTGGACACTGCAAAATGCTTTAGTCTTAACCCCTTCACTTCCTTTTTAACTTCCAGAGGTGGGGAGGGTTAGACTATTCGCTTTACCTGGGTTCTCTCACAATTCCATAAGCCTTCGAGCAAGGGTAAACTCTGTCCGTTGTGTTTTAGAGTCTGTGAGAAAACCCACCTTAAACCCTTCAAGATTTAATTTTTCTTCAAAAAAAAAAAAACTTTCCTTAAGCTCCAAGTTGTCACGTGTTACCCCATACGATCTCCTTGTGGGCTAACATATGTCAAATTTTTTTAGAAAACCTTTTTGGCATGTATTTAGTCTCTTTACCCTACTAACATATGTTAAGTGATATCTTTTGTTACGGATATATGGTTTATGATTTTGATGATAGCAAACATTCCTTATTTCTCTACGATTGCCTTATGTGCTAACATTTCAGGTCCACACGATCAGACTGCAATCTGGAACCAGCTCAAGAATGGATAGACTAGATCTATGTAAGTTTGTAATCTTTTTCCTTTCTTGAGTCTGTTGTA
>NW_021566988.1:0-232 GCF_001605985.2 Dendrobium catenatum
TAAAATTCTTCTTAAATATCATTCTACAATTGATAGCTCACATGTCATTACTTGGTGAGTTTATTACATTAAACAAAAAGCATATTGAATTATCTGATGCACATGATTCCTTAAAATCATCTCATATTGAGTTGGTAAAAAAGATTAGGAAATTAGAAAATCTCAAAGTTTTTGAAAATAAACCAACATTGCATGCATCACATAACTTTAAAAGAAAGCATCACCACCTGAG
>NW_021566989.1:0-251 GCF_001605985.2 Dendrobium catenatum
AATTTGGTTGCAGTGTAAATCGTTCTCGCTCGGGAGAGTTTGATTTACCTAAAAAATAAACTAGAATGATTTACACAATTACACTGTATTTGCTTCACATCATTATTATTATTATTTTCACCTAATCAAATATCAAAAATTTTAAAACTCCTATATTTAAAATACTTTACCCCTTATGTAATCCAACCAAATAGCCGCCAATACAAAATTAATAGTTTGTTTTAATAACAAATATGCTTTTTCTTTATATA
>NW_021566990.1:0-334 GCF_001605985.2 Dendrobium catenatum
AAGGTTATTTCTTATATTTTTGAACAAATTCTTCTTAAGTCTACCTCTACCTTTCTTAAAATAAGCCAAATCTAATACATCTACTCTCATAACCATGTCATCATAAGTCCACCGTTTTATGTGAAAAATTAAAATATTTCATTGTGTTATAAGATATCTATTTCTTCTAGCTCCAGTAACCGTTACACCTCTAGAAAACCAAAAGGAAAACAAATAAGAGTAAAAACAAACTACCAATTAGTTTTCTAAGGCATGTTTAAACTTTATAAAACATTTTCTTCGCCAGTATCAAACTGCATTGGAAAACTTTTTCATGTTGTTTTAATAAAATTAT
>NW_021566991.1:0-825 GCF_001605985.2 Dendrobium catenatum
TCCACTTCCTATCAAACTAGTATTATAATACTTTTTTGGGACCTATGGTGGCATGGAATGTTTATGCCTTGGAAGAGCATCTTAAAGGAAATATTGGCCAACTCAAATCGGCATTTGATGACAGAATGTCATCAATGGAGGAAAAATTTTCTGACCCAGAAGGAATCTTAAAGAAGTTATTGGATCTTCACGTAAAAGGACATTATCAACATCAATGACATTCGGTTCCTGTCTAGCAAAACAATCAACAAAGTATGAACAAATTTGCTAGAGTAGTTGAATATGATGCCAAGTTTTGTTTAATAAATCCTACTTATACTGAGCAAGATTCCGAAACCTATATAGTTTATCAATCTTAAGTGAGCAAGAATTCAATGACCTCACCTATGGATAATCTGGTTCCGTTCCATCTCAACATTATCAGTTACATTGACAGATGATATGAAGGTGGTTTTGGAGCCATTTACAAAGAGGGGATATGGTGAAGTTTTTCGAGGAGCTACGGAGCTTGGAAGGCGAAGAAGATGGTGAGAAGATATAAGCACCATATATGGTTCAACCACTCATACAGCAATATCTAGAGGTGTTTCAGCTAGTTCAGGAGTTGCCTCCTCCTCGAGAATACGAGCATGCTATCATCTTGAAGGAAGTAGTCTCACCTATTAGTGTTCATCTGTACCGTTGTCCCCCAATCCATAAGGATGAAATCGAGATATTGATCAGGGAGATTCGACCCGGTGTTAGTCCAACAAATTTGTCAAGTCCTTCAGCAGCAGTTTACTTCGTTCCACCTTGAGGACAATGTGTCACTTTGGGAGGGGTGTA
>NW_021566992.1:0-470 GCF_001605985.2 Dendrobium catenatum
GAATACTCATCTGAGCCAAATCCAAACCATTGGAGAGAATCACCTCCAACTGCAAACGCTCCATGTCTCGAATCAGGAAATCATCAAAAGTAAGCTGCAAACCTGATAATCCAAAAGACTTTCTGCTCAGAGCGTCGGCTACCATATTAGCCTTACCAGGCTGATACTGAATGGTCAAATCATAGTCCTTGATCAACTCGAGCCATCTTCTATCTCAGATTCAGATCCTTCTGAGTAAAAATGTAGTTCAGGCTCTTATGATCAGTGAAAATCTCACATCTGACGCCATACAGATAATGACGTCAAATCTTCAAAGCATCTTCAAAGCAAACACAACTGCAGCCAACTCCAAATCATGCGTCGGGTAATTCTTCTCATGTGGTTTCAACTTTTTTGAAGCGTAAGCAATTACCTGACCATACTGCATCAGGACGCATCCCAGTCCTTTCAGTGAAGCATCACTGAACACC
>NW_021566993.1:0-277 GCF_001605985.2 Dendrobium catenatum
CACATGGTCTCTAATAAAGTGATGCCTTATGTCAATGTGTTTGATCCTTGAATGTTAGATAGGATTCTTAGAAATGCAGATGACACTAGTGTTGTCACAAAGGATTGAGATTGTGCCTACAAATTTTGATCTACAGATTTTTCATTTGGGTCCTTATCCAAATGAACACTGGAGGTCATGGGAGTATTAATTGGCTTGGCTTTATCCATTTCATATTTCTTTAAGATGTCATTTATGTACTTTGATTGATTTAGAAAGGTTTCATCATCCAATTATC
>NW_021566994.1:0-272 GCF_001605985.2 Dendrobium catenatum
CCCCCCCCCCCCCCTCTCTTCTCAATGAAAAATAAGGGGTTTATTATAATTTTTTGAGAGTGACATGTTTAATAAATAGGGAGAAGATCAAGGGCACGTTGAGAGTTGTTCAAATGGATGGCCCATATTGATTCCCTTGATCATACACTATTTATTGAGCATTTGAGTGCCTCAATGATGTTAGAATTTGATTATAAGCATGACATATTTGAAATTTATCTGGTTGTCCGATTTATTCTTTGAAGCTTCAAAATGTGCTTCAGGTCCTCGAT
>NW_021566995.1:0-448 GCF_001605985.2 Dendrobium catenatum
GCTGTCCACTGTTTTTCTGCACTTGTTTTCACCCTTAGAGTGAATTTCAGGTTGTGTTAGGTTGCTGTCCACCATTTCCTGCAGCGGTTAAGCGCCCGTTAGTGACCCTAAATTCATTGTTTAGGTGCTGCCTTCACCTGAAAACATTGCCTAGACAATTAGGTGACTTCACCCATCGTTGCGTTTGCTGTCCAGCACTTTACAGCTGCTGTAATTGCAATTTCAGCAAGCATTTTAGGGAGTCTAGCTGCTGCCTTGGACATAGAAACCTTCCTAGTAATCCCTCGAACCCAACCATGGATCCCACTCATATTCAAGCAACCTTAGACATGATTGTAGGCCAGTTGGGCACAATGTCGCAGCAAATTAGAGACACCCAAACGAGTGTTGCGGACCTTAAGCGTCATACTGGAGAGAGACTTGACAACATTGAACGGATCGGACACCC
>NW_021566996.1:0-283 GCF_001605985.2 Dendrobium catenatum
GTGTGAAATTATTTCTATACAAAGTGATCATGGAGGAAAATTTGAAAATGAGATATTTGAAAATTTTTGTAAGAAGAAAGGAATTGATCACAACTTTTCTGCACCAAGAACCCCTCAGCAAAATGGGATAGTCGAAAGAAAAAACAGAAAATTAATAGAAGCAGCCCGAGCAATGTTGGCAGAATACTCATTTCCTTTATATTTTTGGGCTGAGGCGATTAGCACTACATGTTATGTTTTGAATATGGTGAATATAAGATCTAAATTAAATAAAACACCCTAT
>NW_021566997.1:0-302 GCF_001605985.2 Dendrobium catenatum
CAGAAGAAGATCATATCGTCCAGGCCAATAATGCATCGTCCAGGATGCTAAGAAGCAGAAAGTTTAGAATAGCCAGCAAATGGAATTTTTTAAAAGTGAATGAATCGATCATCCAGGACGATATGAATATCGTTCGGGATGATGTGACAAAAAGTTTAAAAAGGGGATGGATGGAGATGATCGGAGAACGCCCAAAAACATAACAACATCAAAAAGAGATAAAGTTAAAAATATGAAAAAGACAGAGAAAAATAAAGAATATTGTTTTTTTAGTTTTATCAAGGCTTGAATATGATAAATGC
>NW_021566998.1:0-403 GCF_001605985.2 Dendrobium catenatum
CAAAATCTGCGTGGTAAGACACAATTTTTCCCACCAGACATGAGAACTTCTACAAATTTCTACTGCGAATTCCTTTTGAGAGTGCACTTGGAGAGTGTTTGGGACAATATCTTGAGATTGGAGAGTGAGAGATCTCTTAAGAGGGATTTGTGAGGGGATATACAAGGTTACCCAAAAGTAAAGAACTCTTACTTGTTCTTTAAAGTTCTTCCCTATTTTCTTGAAGTCTCTTGGAAGAAGATTTTTGAAGGAGTAACGATACTCTACCAACAACAAGAGGGTTTGAAAAGATGATAATAATCTACTAACACCAAGAGGGTGTGAAAGGATAACAGTACTCTATCGATACCAGGAGGGTGTAAAAGGATGACTGTACTCTGCCAACACCAGGAGGGTGTGAAGG
>NW_021566999.1:0-378 GCF_001605985.2 Dendrobium catenatum
ACCTTGATTTATTAACTAATTATACAGTACGATGGTACTCATACCATACAATAGGTAGAGACGATTTTTAATCATCCTGACAATCATCCTATACGATCTCAAGACAATCAAACTAATCATATTATATGATCAATAGATTGTATAATATGACAAATGTATAGATTTTGAAAAATTCATACTAGGGTTTTTCCATCATAGTGTTTATTTTTTGAATTGTTAAATAATTATACACTACAATCATAGATAATATTGTAAGATCAGTTTAGTTTAAACTAACAATTTAGAATTTCTAAAAAATACATATAAAAAGCTTTTCTTAATGTTTTCTACGTGTGGAAGACTTTGGCTATTTAAGGTATTCTATGACAGAGCAAAGAG
>NW_021567000.1:0-630 GCF_001605985.2 Dendrobium catenatum
TGCAATTTTAAATTTATGAAATAATAATAATTTAAAAAATATATAACACGTCATTAATGTTAAATATCACGATTTAAAAATTTTCTAATAAAATAATATCCCAATATTTTCTGACATATTTTTTTTCTCCAAACAAATTAAAGTATATTATGATCGGCTGATCGCGTACAAATCATGCATGCGGCCACAAATATACCCATTACGCTGTGGTCGTTTGCCTGTCATAGTTATAAACTCGTGTGTATTACAAGGGGCCAATAATTTGAATTTAGTTAGGTAGTCGTCTTTCCTAATTAGTTTATTTGAATGTTAATATTTTAATTTTTATCTCTCCATGGACCTTCTCTAGCATTATTAAATGTTGAGATTGTTGTTGGATGGGGACATCATATTCTCACAATAAGTTTCTATTAAATGTCGGTGGCTAATGAACATCAAATTTGTCTTCTTTAAAAGAGGGGAGATCAGATGATCATAAAGATTTACATCGAAATCGATGGTTGGAAGAAGTAAGACGGCAAAGTATGTGTCGAGTGACTATCAGCGAGAAACATCGGACGTTAAGTGATAACGTGTGATTTGATTTCCTCATTATCCATATAAGAGGGGAGATTAGATGACTATATAGAC
>NW_021567001.1:0-1088 GCF_001605985.2 Dendrobium catenatum
TTTGGTGGCCATTCGGGATCATTTTCTATTTTAAAATTTATTTCTATGTATATTTTATTTATATCTTGATATAAAAATAGATATTTGATATTCATTATTTTTTATTTTTATTGAGTCTCACATAAGGTGGTTTGACCAAGTATTTTCTTATTTTAGTTGGATTACATCAAGGATCAGCTTAAGCCCATATCTTTTTTGCTCTAGTCATGAATATTCTTATTAGACATTTGTAAGTGGATATGCTCTGATTTTTGCTTTTTGCTGATGATATTCTTCTTGTTGATAAAACTAGAGAGGGAATTGAAGGTAAACTTCAATTATGGAGGTCACTCTTAGAGCTTTAAGGTTTTTCTTTTGAGTAGATCTAAAATTGAATACATGGCGTGCACTTTTAGATCTCGTGGGGTGATTTTGACTTTGAACGGGCAAGTCATTAATAAGACTATAAGAGTGTATGTTTTAGATATATTGGGTTTATTGTTCATAGTAATGGTGAAATTGATGGGGATATTATTAGTAGAATTCAAATTGGATGGTTGAAGTGGAGGAATGCATCGGGATTGTTGTGTGATAGAAAAGTACCCCTCAATTTTAAGGGAAAATTTTATAAGATGGTGGTGAGACTTGCAATGGTTTATGGCACATATTGTTGGCCATTAAAAGAGAAGCATAATATTAAGTTAAGTGTTGCAGAGATGAGGATGTTCATGTGGATGAGTGGCTTTACTCTTAGAGACAAAATACGAAACAAGAGAGTTGTCCCAAACGAAGCTTTAAAAAATGCCTAAAAGTTGTTTTGATTATTTTTAAAAATAACTATTTTTATTTTTAAAAATATAAAACAAAACTGTTAAAAAATACAAACATATTTTAAAAACATAAAATAAAAAACCAAGATAAAAAAAATAATCCCAACAAGTTTCTTCATCTTCAATACTTAATTATAATTGAAATGTGATACAACAAACAAGATATAACATTTTGCACATATTGCAGTATCACAAATAAATTGTGTATTAAACTCACAGTAATTTGAACCCTCTGGAAACGAATCCAGTTGAATAAATTTAATTGCTCATCAAATCATA
>NW_021567002.1:0-249 GCF_001605985.2 Dendrobium catenatum
TTTAGTCGTGTCAAATATTAACAAGTCTAGGTTTGAGCGTGCCCGCCTGCGGAATTCAAACTCGGCCTGCATGTGATTCTCAAAGCCTCAACTAGTTCGCTATGAAGTAAAATGTGTTCAAGGCTATACTATTATAAATTTAAAATATAACTACAAAAAAATTAAAATGTAAACAAAATTAAAGTAACTTATTAATGAAAAAAATGTGTTACAACCTAGTTTAATTCCTTAAAAATAAATTAAAATATA
>NW_021567003.1:0-248 GCF_001605985.2 Dendrobium catenatum
CTATTCTAGGCTACGAAGACCTAAGTGCTAGAGTTGATTCTGGGGAAATTGACTTCGAATAAAGAGGTCAACAAATGAACCCCCAATAGGCATGATAAACTTGCCAAAGTTTTTCATGCGTATTGGTGTTGACCGATACGATCAACTAGATCCGAAATTGAACATGAAGATATGGACATATGAATTAAACGGATTGTATTTTGATAGAAAATTAGAATGAATAGTTGACAGAAATTTGAGTTGATTGT
>NW_021567004.1:0-249 GCF_001605985.2 Dendrobium catenatum
CCTTGCTGAATGCCTTTCCAAAGTCTGGAAGTAAAATTTCCATCTCGATCAGAAACAATCACTCGTGGCACACCGTGCAATTTGACTATTTTCTTCATATATATCTGTGCCAAACGATCCACCGGATCGGTCTGTCTAATCGGAAGAAAATGGGCGGATTTCGTCAATCGATTTACTACTACCCAAATGGCGTCGTGCCCTTGTCTAGATCAAGGAAAACCCATCGTAAAGTCCATCGTTACCTCCTCC
>NW_021567005.1:0-235 GCF_001605985.2 Dendrobium catenatum
GACTAGGTGGATTATCATAGATGATACATTGACATGTGGAATAACGCATGACTATATATTATCAAGTAACATATTGAAAGTGTTGACCTCATTATTCGAGGTCAATTTCCACGTAATTCTCTAGCACCTAGGTTTTCGTATCCTAATTTAGACGTCGCTCCTCTAGGATTTCTCTTAGGTGGATGCCCACTGACGTAGCGTTGACTCGGCCCTTTTATTCAACCCAAATCAAATC
>NW_021567006.1:0-301 GCF_001605985.2 Dendrobium catenatum
GTTGGCGGAGCTCGTGGGCGAGAAATCCAAATCTCGCGAGCTGAAAATCCAAAACAACGACACGAGCGGATCTCGTTTCTCGACGGCAGACGAGCTCGGGACAAAGGCCGAATGCGACTGATCTCGATCTTGACGGCATAGCTCATCCATTGGTCGTCGGATCTCAGGACGACGACATCCATTGCTTGAAGATCTTGGGACGATGACATCCATTGCTCGAAGATCTCGGGATGATCGATGACATCCATTCATTGACGATCTCGGGACGACGGAGCTCTGGAACACGTCAGATGAGCTCCGC
>NW_021567007.1:0-254 GCF_001605985.2 Dendrobium catenatum
AAAAATAAATATAATTTTCTTGAGTAAAACTGAGTAGCTTATTTTAATATTGAGCTATTCTTTATCACATGAATAATTTCAGACTGATTGCATTTGTACTCCCCATCCTGCTCATTTCGTCACCAATTCATCAATATCTTTTCCAACCCAAGAAAATAACCAGTTAATGAACTTATTGGCTTCAAAATGCCATGACACATATTATTAGTACACTCGTTACGATGCGTTGATAAAATGCCCAATGGTAAAATAAT
>NW_021567008.1:0-313 GCF_001605985.2 Dendrobium catenatum
CGACAGCTGCAGCCGTCCCAAACGCACCCTAAGCTTCATCTGGGACAATTTTATAAAATTGCTATTAAGTTCAAAAAGTTTTAATTAAAAAAAAATTATACTAAAAAGTTACTTTATAAAGCATTAATAAAATTATTTGAGACTAAATATAAATTATCTTTTCATCCAAAGATGGAGAGAAAAGTACTCCCCAGCGGAGTCGCCAGAAATCTGTTGGCTCAAGAAAAATGACACGAATGCATGAATCCCACTTTGCAGCTGTAGGATTCCATTTCTCTTAAGTTAGATTGAAATTAACCAGATTTCCCCTGAG
>NW_021567009.1:0-542 GCF_001605985.2 Dendrobium catenatum
CAGAATTGGTTCCTGGAGCATACTACTATTCATGCTCTTTGTATGCTGACAAAAGGCCCCATTTTCTTCGATGGGCCAATGATATTGTATATACTACAGAGGTGATCACTAACTTATTTGCTAATATAAGGAAAAGTCAGATTTGTAATGTCCTGCAGGCAGTTTCTCAGGAAGAGAAATGAATATGGTTAATGTCGAGAAATATCCACCAGACTGCCCAACATCTCCTGATTCCCCTCATGACATATCCACCTCCCCTCATGACATATCCACCCATCAAAACAACCCCCCCCAATCTCCCCATCATACCCCACCTCCTCAGAAAGAGCACCACCAATCTCCTCAGCAACCATATTTAAGTTTTTCTACTGAAGCACTTCAGTCTATACAAGAAACAATCATGAAATCCTGCCAAGAAACATGCACAAAACTTTTCTGAGAATTTGAAGAAAGGCTGAGCACAAAGTTTGAAGATCTTACTAAGAGAGTTGGAGTTATTGAGGTGAAGCTCAATAATTACATTGATCAGAGCAAAGTAGTTC
>NW_021567010.1:0-314 GCF_001605985.2 Dendrobium catenatum
CATCTCATATTTCTTCAAAATGTCTCTTATGTATTTTATTTGATTCAAAAAAGTTCCATCCTCCAATTATTTTATGCTAAACCCCAAAAAGTAGGACAATTCTCCCATCAAACTCATCTCAAACTCTCTACTCATTATTTTAGAAAACCCCTCACATAATTTTTTATTAGAAGATCCAAAGAGTATGTCATCCACATAAATTTGAACAATGAGTAAATCATCTCCAATTCTTCTAAGAATTAGGGTGGTGTCTACACTCCCCTTAACAAACTCCCTCTCTAGTAAGAATGTGATAAGCCTTTCATACCAAGCTC
>NW_021567011.1:0-276 GCF_001605985.2 Dendrobium catenatum
CCCTCCTCATCTATGGTGCTCATTAATTGGTGGCTGAATTTATTAGAGGAGACCATCCTATTGTGTAAGAGATGACATCAATCCTGTTGTGTAAGAGATGACAGCAATCCAAACAAATTCATCCATAAAGGGATATGCATACTCGATGTGTGTAGCACCGGTGGCTACAATGTATGAGTATCTATTTGGTAAGCCGAAACACTAGTGCCCCATTGCAGATTGTACAAGTTCTAGTATTATGTTGGCATACCTGCATTTAGTGGAGCTTGCCCACGC
>NW_021567012.1:0-457 GCF_001605985.2 Dendrobium catenatum
CCGGTCCCGCCTGGACCGGCTGGACCGGTCTAACAGAGACGTTTTTTGTCTTGGAGTTGCATCAAAAGCCACTAAAAAGTCCAGAGAAAGAAAAAAGGGGAAGAAGGTCAATTAATAGTTAACAAAAATTCTACCCCAATGACCAAAAGGCTAAATTGATGGATCGATGGCCTCCGTGATAGAATGGACGAGGATGCAAATAACCGCACTATTACTAGTGGGCCAATTAGTTGTCGTCCTCCGTCGGATGGAGAGGATGAAGAAGATGATATGACTACCAATCAAGAAAGAATGTAACCATTCAAAATTAAAGCCAGTGTAGATTCTTACACATGATGTGCCAGTTAATGCCTAGAAGCTCGATGCATAGATTTACAAACTGAAGACTTACTTTACCTTATACATATGGCACCAATAACAAAGTTGCCTTCGCCTAACTAAAGTTAAAGCAATATGC
>NW_021567013.1:0-1239 GCF_001605985.2 Dendrobium catenatum
TGCTTCAGGTTAATCAATCTGATTCTTCTTTGGTGGCTGATCTCAAGCACATTAATTCTCAAATTTCTGAGGTTTCGGCTATGAAGGCAAGTTGGATTATTCAAAGAGCTAAACTTAACTGGCTTCATTATGGTGAGGATGATCTTAAGTTTCTTTATGGCAAAATCAGGAGTAGGAGAAGTAGCACCAGATCTGTTGTCAATTTACTCTCCTGCAATCCTAACTTGGACAGGGAAGAGGTGCTCCAAAATATTATCTCTCATTTCCATGGGCTGTTTAATCCCCTCCCTCCCCCATGTGTTAATGTGGATCTCTTTCCCATTGGAAACTCTATTCCAAATTATTATGTCAACTTGCTCACTGGCCCTATTTTAGATAATGAGATTAAGGCTGCTGTTTTCAAAGGCTCTTCTAAATCATCTCCCAGCCCGGATGGTTTTAATTACCACTTTTACAAAAGTGGCTGGCATATCATTGGACCTCTTGTTAGTACTGCAATCAGATTTTTCTTTCACAAAGGTTATCTCCCTTCTGGAATCAAAGCTACTGCTCTTGCCATCATTCCTAAACATCGCAATGCCACATCTATATCTGATTACAGGCCAATCTCTTTATGTAATACCTTTTACAAAATTATTGCTAAAATTATTGCAAGCAGGATGAATCCGATCATACCTATCATTGTCAAAGATACTCAAGCTGGTTTTATTAGAAATAGAATATCTACTGATAGCATTCTTCTTGCTAATGATATTCTTTCTCTGGTTAACAAGAGAGGGGTGGGTAACATGTTCTGTGCCAAAATTGATATCAAAAAAGCATTTGATTCCGTTTCTAGGGACTTCCTGCTTGCTCGTATGAATCAAAAAGGCTTCCCTCAACCTTTTATTAAGTGGATAAAAGCTTGTATTTCAAATGTTAATTTCTCTGTGGTCATTGATGGTGCTTTGGAAGGCTTTTTCCCATCTTCTGCGGGGCTTAGGCAAGGTTGCCCTCTTAGTCCCTATCTTTTTTGCTTAGTGATGGATGCTTTCTCTAATCTTATGGAGGAAAGAGGTTTCAAAGGTTTTAAAGATGGTAATTTTCATCTTTCCCATCTCTTGTATGGGGATGATGTTCTTATTTTTGGAGAAGCCACTATTGAGAATTGTAGGACTCTTTCCACAATTCTTAAAGATTTTGCTGATGCTTCGGGTTTAAAAATTAACTTTGATAAGAGCTCTGTTATGTTCTCTAAGA
>NW_021567014.1:0-257 GCF_001605985.2 Dendrobium catenatum
ATCAGTAAGGACATGACATTTGTCCTCTAACCGATGACTTGGCCGAACGGCTCCACAATACCCGTAGCTTGGTCAGATAGCTCTACACAGTAAACTGTTATAACTGGTCCTAAAATCTGTGAGTTGGCTAGACGGCTCCACAAAGAACTTGCGGTTTAGCCAGAACGGCTCAACATAGTAAACAATTATAATCATGACCCTCTGACATGCTGGCTTGGTAAAATAACTCCACTATATTACAATCAAGGCTAAAAAGC
>NW_021567015.1:0-289 GCF_001605985.2 Dendrobium catenatum
TTAGGCTTCGTTTGGGATGGCTTTTGTTTGGCTTTTTAAAGCAGTTTTCTAGTACAGAAATTAAGTATTTCGTACTAAAAAGCTGCTTTAAAAAGCAGTAAGAAAACTATCTCAAATGAAGTAAGTTTCGTTTGTGACAGCTTTCTAATTATTTTTTAAAATAGCTTTTTAGTGCATAAATTTCTAGTTCAAAAAATTATTTTAAAAATTAATTAAAAAGCTATCTCAAATAAAGTGGTAGACATAAAACTTTCAATCATATTTTGAAAATAAAGTTCTAAATACATTT
>NW_021567016.1:0-234 GCF_001605985.2 Dendrobium catenatum
AGTTTGAACGCCGTTACGGAATTCTATTTTCATCCTTCGGGATGATATACTTTTCCGAATGAGTGGATTCGAGTTCTAGAATTAGGATTCATTCTCAATTCTAAAATTTCCAAAGAAAACTAATATTTTTTAAAACCTGTTTTCAAAATTCCACCAACACTTACATGCTTAAAATCTATTCAATGATTTTTTTTTCTAATATTTTTCAAAACCTGTTTTCAAAATTCCACCAAC
>NW_021567017.1:0-392 GCF_001605985.2 Dendrobium catenatum
GTATAAACCACCAAAAATCCATTGGTGCGTACAACCACAGGAAACCGTTTCCTATGTAGTTTTTTCCAATGATTTTTGAACTGCCGAAAAGCTACGGGTGTTTTATAAAATTGCCGGAAAGCTTATACTAACCGCTAGAAAAAACCGTCGGTAATGAGTAATTTTCTTGTAGTGCATCAGTTATGATCTGTCAGCACTCATAGCTAGATCATCTCGCGGAGCGATTCAATAAGTGGGAGGCCAGGTTTGAATCCTACATTGCTGTATAGGAGAAGTAACATGCTGAGGATGTAGCTAGATTTGATGCCTATGTTACTCACCAGCATCAGCAGCATGACTAGGACATTACCTAGTTTGGGGAGCAGTTTGATGCTATCTCCAGCTTCTTTCAG
>NW_021567018.1:0-963 GCF_001605985.2 Dendrobium catenatum
AACCCCCGCGAGCGGTGCTCCTTCGGAGGCCCACAACAGGCTCTCCAGCTCCTATCATTCTTCTTAACCCATAAAATTAGGCTAGAAAAAGGGCTCGTGCTTGGCCTGATGATTCCTTCCTCCATCTCCCGGATCAGCTTCTCAATCGCGCCCTTTTGGATCTGAGGGTAGCGATAATGACTGACACTAATTAATGACACCCCCTCCCTCAAGGTTGTGGCATGCTTCCTACTCTCTCGGTGGTGAAAATCCTTGAGGTGGCTGAAAGACCTTACTAAGCTGTTGTATAAGCCACTGTACTGAAAGAGGGAAATTTCCCCCTCCTCCAATCTAATCCCCTCCAAGCTTTTATAGCTCCACTCTCACCTCATGTATAGTTCTTACCATGATTTTGAGAGACACCATGGCTTTGGATAACCTTGCATCTCCCCTGATCACCACCCTTCTTCCCTCCACCAACAATTCTATCATCAATGCTTCCCAATTGACCTTGGTATTCCCTAAGGTATGTAGCCATTTCATTCCCAAGATAATATCAATGCTCTCTAGCTCCAATGGAAGGAAGTCCTCCACCTGGGCCCCTTGTATGGTCAGTACCACCCCTCTACAAACCCCTCTACATGTCTCCACTCTCATTATGACCATCATCATCCCATAGCACCATGTGTCCACTAGTTTCACCCCAAATTGGTCTACAATCTAATTGGAGATGAAATTATGAGTAGCCCCACTGTCTATCAACACTACAACCTCCCAATTTAGCATTTTTCCTCTCATTTTCATGGTGTGATTTGGAGTGAATCCTACCACGGTTTAAGGAGACATCTGCCACGTCTAAATACAACTCTTCCTCCACCACTACCTCATTCCCACCTCTCTCAGCTTCCTTGTTATCACAGACGATAAGAACCTAAATATTTCGGTATTTACACCTTACCCCGATATATACCTCTCATCACATTT
>NW_021567019.1:0-449 GCF_001605985.2 Dendrobium catenatum
CTGCCAAGAGAACTAGGCTTACTTTTGCCAGGATCTGTGTTCAAGTTGTTAAAAATTCGGTTTTAGCTGATGAAATTCCGATTGAGATTGACGGGGAGGACATCAATCTGAAAGTCGTCTATGATTGGAAGCCAGTTCGTTGTGAAGGATGTGGCTCTCTTATTCACTCCTTTGCTCTGTGTCCCAAGAATCCTACCCCTAAACCGACTCTTCCTCCGAAACCTGTTTTCCGTGGAAGAAGCAAAAGTAGAAATCCTGAGGCCCGTGCTGCCAGAAATCCTTCACAAACCAATAGCAAAACCCTTGCTGCTACATCATCTTCTGATCCTCCGACTGATAATCTTCAGCCTGTTGTGAATGGTACTGATACTCAGGTGTTGACTGTTCAGTATCCTGCTGACTCGAATCTGGTTTTGGTGACTCAACCCGTGGTGGTTCACGACATGGTG
>NW_021567020.1:0-1509 GCF_001605985.2 Dendrobium catenatum
AGTTTTATTTGAATTTAGCTTTTAAAAGAACATTGAACATGGGATGTTGTCTAAAGACTATCGTGTGTGCATAATGGAAGAGGACATGGACTGAGGACATGGACTATGTTTTAATTTAGATTTAGATAGTGATATTAATAAAAGGACGTTGCAGAAGAAAATGAAATAAATTTGGAATTTATAATTAAAATCTTTAATTTACATTGAATCTAACTACCTATAAACTTAATTAAATATGTGTTTAAATAAATTTAGTCTTCACTAAATATAGTGGGAGAACTCTATCAATAATGAAAGTTTGTTAAGGATGTTAAGCCCTATAGAATTGGCCCAAGCTAACCAAGAGGGGGGGGGGGGTGAATTGGTATTTTAAAAATTCATTTCACAAAAAAGTAAAAATCTCATAAACCAAAACCACACCACAAGAAAAATAAGCGCGGAAACTTAAAGTACGGAAGCAAGAAATAAGAACACAGAAATTTATAGTGGTTCGGTCAACTCAACTTACGTCCACTCCATGGAGGCGCCCTTCGAGTATTGCACTACAATTGTGACTCTCCTTTAGCCCCCACAGCTAGGCGGAGAAGCCTTTACAAAGAACCTCCTTTTTGCCACCCCGGCAAGGCAGAGAACCTATCTCCTTTTGCTTCCTCCTGATGCTGTCAGAGAACCACAATCAGATGCTGAATCTTTAGCTCTACCGATCCTTCCATGGACGAGAAACTTTAGACGAAGAAGAAGCAGAGCGATCCTTAAAGCAACCCTTGTGAATCCCCTCACAAGTTCCCCCTCACAAGATCCTCTCTCTGTCCCTCTCTCTCTTTCTCTCCTCAAGGCCTTCTTAGGTCAAGGAAGCAGCAAAAGATTGTTAAAAAATTTTGAACAAGAGCTCTTAAATAGAAGAGATTCAAAGGAGCTCATTAATTGCAAGTTGCCGATAATATCGTCCAGGCTGATATGGACATCGTCCTGCCCGATCAGCACAAATCTCAAAAGATCGGACAGAGCATCGCCCTGAATGCAAACTGGATGATTTAAAATTGGCTTAATCGTCCAGGCCGATCTCACGATCGTCCTGGCGGATCAGTTCAAATCATAGGAAAATCGTCCAGAGTATCACCCTGAATTTTAGCTAGCTGATATTTATCATCCAGAAGTAACTAAGGTTTTTAAATAGATCGTCCTGACCGATCCTGTGATTGTCCAGGATGATTTGATCGTATTAATCATCCTTAATTATTCCATTGATTTCCTAATCAATTAAGTTATAATTTGTGAATATCGTCCAGGCCGATCAATGATCATCCTGGCCGATTATTAAAAAATACATAATATCTTAATTGTCTATGGAGGCAACTTCTTTCTATTTTGAGCTTATTGTCCTGGCTGATTCACGTATCATCCAGGACGATCTGTTGATGACGGCTGCCTTAATTAAGAATCCTTGTTTAGATTTTTTGTTTTAAGCCCGATCATCCAGGATGATGTAAATATCGTCCTGGCTGATAT
>NW_021567021.1:0-642 GCF_001605985.2 Dendrobium catenatum
ATACTCAATTGAGATTTATACGCATCCTCAAAAACCTACATAAGGAAAAAAAAATCTTAAATCTAAAAAACTTGACAAAGAACTTGAGCAAAAAGGAAATAAATGAGTGAATTTTGAATTGAATATGTTCAAAATATAGATTGACCAGAAGACCAAACTATTTGAAACTTGTTATCCAAGAAATAACACAAACAACAAAAACAATTCTTTATGCCACTATGGGGGGTTTGGCTACAAGAAGCTTTTTTCTTCATTATATGCTGTTAAAAGTCAAATTCTCATTTATATCAACTAAAAAAAGTAATTCATTTATATCAACTAAAAAAGGTAATTCCTAATATTTTCTAACCAAGTCTTTTTAGGCGTACATCTACCTTTTTAATAAAAGTCAAATCCAATACATCTACTCTCCTAATCAAATCATCATAAGGCTAAAGTTTTATGTGACAAACCCATCTAAGGTGGCTCTATCTAATATTATATGTCATTGAAGCTATTCCAACCTTGTCACATATATACTTGTTTCGCATTCTATCTCTAAGAGTGAAATCAGTCATCAACTGAATAAATAATACTAGGATTAGAAAATTAACAATCTTTTTAATTGATTTCTAAATTCATAACATTGAAAGTAAACAAACC
>NW_021567022.1:0-270 GCF_001605985.2 Dendrobium catenatum
ACTAACTTAATCTTCAATGGAATCGTCAACTTCCAAATTGAGATCAAAGAAAGGAGATTGAAGAATATCCACTAAACCTTACGGGTCGTAGACGAATCCGTGGTTAAGCTCGGAATCGGCCATGCACTAGCAAGAAAGTTGGTAGGGAAACTTGTCTTCTTCTTCTTCTCTTGGACTATAACTCATGAAAGAAGAAAATCCAAGGGGAAGGAAAAAGGAGAGGGGGTCGGCCAAGGGAGGGGAGGGGTTTGTGAAGTTTATTTTTGGGGT
>NW_021567023.1:0-281 GCF_001605985.2 Dendrobium catenatum
GAAAAGTACTCATAAATAAATAATTTTATTTAGAAAATAATGATGAAATTAGTTTGCAAAACAGACACCTAACAATCCAAAAATCCTCACTTATATTGATTGGTACCAAATTCTTAAGGATTTTCAGCACTACCCAAAAATTATAAAATAATTCTTGACAGTAAAATATTGCAATAAAAATACTATGGAAAAGATAGTTTGTAATTTGGGCTTATATTGACTCCAAGAAAAAATTAGCAAAGTCAAAATATGGGCTGTTACACCTAAGTCCAACACACCTC
>NW_021567024.1:0-352 GCF_001605985.2 Dendrobium catenatum
CAAAGTCAAACAGCAACAAAGGAGCGGCGACTCCTTCACAGTGAGCGACTGTGAGTTCCCCTCGTTACTTCCAATCAAAATGTTGTAACTTCCGATCCAACCGAAAGGAGCGAACAATGCTAACATGCGGAATAGCGAAGCGAAGTCGAACAACAACTTGGCGAGTCGGGTCGGGTCAAACAATACCGGGTCATTTTCGAGTTCGACCTGAACCCGACTCATGCCCGAAATTGACACCTCTAATAGTGTGGTAATTAAAGAAAATATTATTCGATATCTTAGGAGGAAAAAAACTATAATACACCCAATAACCTTAAAAAAATTTACATTTCCCACAATTAATTTCACAAAC
>NW_021567025.1:0-288 GCF_001605985.2 Dendrobium catenatum
TAGAAAAACTAATACTTAACTCATTTAACCATTTGAGATATTATCCAAATTTAAATTTATAAGCTATACCTTTATGAAATTATCTATTAAAATTATAAGATGAATAATTAGTATTAAAAATTAGATATGAGTAGATTAAAACTTGAAATTATAGATAACCTAAAGATGAAATTATTAATCTCATGAAGTCCTTGCATTAAAATTATTAATATTATAAGAAGCTCTAAAGGAGAAGATAATATTTAAAATCATTAATTATATACTCCACAAAAGAAAAAGAAAAAAAAC
>NW_021567026.1:0-2536 GCF_001605985.2 Dendrobium catenatum
GGTCGGGATGATTGCTTGTCAGTAGAAGACATAAGTCAGAAGGACCTTAGCCGGACGGCGACGGAGGCCAGAAGGATAGTAGTCAGTGGGCGACATAAGTAAGAAGGACCGTAGTCGACAAGCGACGGAGGTCGGAAGGACTGTAGTCGGTGGGCGACGTAAGTCGAAAGGAACGTAGTCGGCAGGTGACGGAGGTCGGAAGGACTGTAGTCGGTGGGTGATGTAAGTCATAAGGACCATAGTCGGCAGGCCATGGAGGTCAAAAGTACCGTGTCAGGTAGAAGTCTAGCAATGGATAGAAATCAAGTATCAGATAAATGTCCGACAAAAACCTAACGACAGATAGAAGTCTGGCGACGAGCGGAGGTCCGGTGTTGAGTAGAAGTCCGACGTTAGTCGGCGGTCGAGGAGAACTCTGTCTTTAGATGGTCTTCGGCAAAACTCCAGAGTCACTTGGAGATTGGGCGGAATTCCGGCGGTGGTCGAGGAGGAGTTTCTTCCCTCATAATCTTCTCTTCTTCTCTTCTTCCTTGGGCCCCTTCCTCATGAGAAATGAGGGGTCTATTTATAGATATTATGTATTGGCATGGCATGTAAATAGGTGAGAGATCAGGGGCAAATGTGGAGTTGTTCGATGGATGGCCGATATTGAATCCCTTGATCATGTACCATTCGTCAAACATTTGAAGGTCTTAATGACTTCAGAATTCGGCGATCTTGGGCTCGTTGGATTCTTCTCGTCGAGCCGCTCGATTCGATTATAAGCACATCTTGTTTGGAAACGTTTGGTAACTCAAATTATGGTTTGAACTTTTCAACAGCGCTTTGGATCCTTGATTTGGACTCATTTGGGCTCAGATTGAGTCGAATTTGGTGTCGTCAGGTTCGTATTGCCGAGACACTCAGTTTGACTGTAAGTTTGCTGAAATCAGAGTTCAAATAGTCCCAGATTTAATTTTTGAAGTTTCCAACTTGATTTTTGCATCGAGATTCGTGCCCGATCAAGATAATTTTTTTATGATATATCAACTTCCAATAAATTAATTGCATCGATCAAGCTTGTACATACATATAGAACTATTGAATTAATATGATGTTAATAAATAGTAGGGGTTTAAATAAATGACCGCCTCACCTATCAACTAAATCAAGAATTGACCCAAAAAAATTTAGTTTGTGACTTGTTTAATAAAAGGATCGAGTTCGGGTCATGCATTCTGACCCATTTATTAAATAGGCCGGGTTTGAGTTGACCCGCCAACCTAATTTTGACCAAACAATGACCCTTTTAATATTATTTCCTTAATTTTTAATTTGTTAATATACTCTTCTTCTTTTTTTTTCAACTAATCTAATATTTATGATTAACAAGCTAATCTTTTTTTAATTAAAATGGTAATCAAGTTGGGTTTGGATCTATCTTTTTGACATGTTTATTAAATGGTTCAAGTTTTGGTTGATCATATTTGAGTCAGATCAATTTTGGGTTCCTCTTGAACTTGGCCCTTTGACCCATTTTGATACCCCTAACACATAGCAAATCTCCAAACTAATGCATCAACTTCTAATAAGTAATTCTATTCTCTTGAAGTTTGATGCAATGATACAAATTTTATATCTATAGCACATTTCAAATAATGCCTTCACATCACCAATATTAACATTAAATGCTAATATTAGGGTGTGCAAACTTTTATGAATTGGAGTACTTTCTTTAGCATTGTTATCTTTTGGTATGAATTGCATCAAAATTTGATGATAATTATCCCCTATTAGGGAGAAAATTAGATCTTCTAAATGGGAAAAAAAATTAATTTTAGATTTTAATCTCTCCAAATGGAGACAATTAACCCTCCTTCGAGCTAAAGATCAAAACTCCGCCATGAAAATTAAAATATTTTGTATTGCTTACAACTCTATGTCGGGCAATTCGATACTCCTGTTAGAGAAAACGCTAGATATTATAATGGAAGAATAGTGTTGCGGATCTATGGTTTATGATTTTGATGATAGCAAACATTCCTTATTTCTCTACGATTGCCTTATGTGCTAATGTTTCAGGTCCACACGATCAGACTACAATTTGAAACCAGCTCAAGATTGGGTAGACTAGGTCTGTGTTAGTTTGTAATCTTTTTCCTTTCTTGAATCTTTTGCATTTGGTGTGGCATCTGATGATTTGTAACTTGGAAGATTTTCTGTTGTGCCCTAAAAGATTTCTATTTTTTGTAACATCGTCCGGGATGATCTGACAAAAGTAAAAACCCTAATTAGGGCATCCTCATTAAAGCTGCCGTCTTTTTGCAAAACACATCGTCCTGGACGATTTTGTATCGGCCAGGACAATCGACTCAATTCAGCAAGAATCTGCCGCCAGATCTACTTAGGAAAATCTTATTTTTTGATATCGTCCTAGTATATCGGCCTGGACTATAAAATATCGTCCTGGCCGATCCAGGTCAATTTTTCTAAAATTTCTCAGGCAGTTTTGGACAGCAATTAATGGGGATTTCGTCCAGGCCGATCGCAAGATCGT
>NW_021567027.1:0-343 GCF_001605985.2 Dendrobium catenatum
ATATAATTAAAAATTAAAACAATATATAAATGTACATAAATTTTTTTTTTAAATGTTAGACACTGAAATATATTAGAATTTTATGAGAATTTACACAAATCTCCTAAATTTTAAATATATTTAGTCAACATGACTTGTATTATTAAATTGTCTGATCAAAAGTCAATAAAAGGTATCCAAGCCTTATCTAGCATTGTTCATACCACCTAATAATGGGGAATTTAAATACTGAGGGATAATAATATAAAACTATTGTAGACCAATTAAATCAGTGCATCAAAAGTCAATCCTAGCTGGATTTTGTGTATGTGAAGGATCTTCTATATAAGACTTCTTATGAGTT
>NW_021567028.1:0-230 GCF_001605985.2 Dendrobium catenatum
AAAGAAACCAATTTGGTTTCAACAATTTGAGAATTTGTTATTTCCATATTGAGTAGTTCTCACTTGTCCGTTGAGTAGGTACTATGTTTTGGATATTGGATATCTCGAATTTGAGTGAAGTAGGTATTGTAAACCCTTACGTCGTCACTTTAGTTGGTTAGCCGATCTGAGAGGAGGAGGATTGCGTCATTGGTAGCGTGCTCTGATACCATGTATAATGTTTAGTTTAA
>NW_021567029.1:0-322 GCF_001605985.2 Dendrobium catenatum
GTGGGATGGGACGCCGGTCTGATGCTTACGACGAAGCAAACTCTACTTCGGCGTTCGTGGCGCACCGGAAAACCGCCTAAACTTTACTTCGGCGTTCGTGGCGCACCGGAAAACCGCCTATACACGCCTTTATTGCGCGTGGTGGGATGGGACTCCAGTGCGGCACCTACGGCGAGGCAGGGTCACTTATAAGTACCCCCGAGCGGGGGGAAAGCAAATTGTGTCTTTTAAACAGGTACTGTCAAAGACCCCATACATGTCTTTATTGCGCGTGGTGGGAGGAACAAAAAAATCATGGCCGCGGTGTTCTCGTCAGAGGACA
>NW_021567030.1:0-315 GCF_001605985.2 Dendrobium catenatum
GAGCAATCATCTTTTTTTAAAAAAAAATTATTTAAAATTTTGATCAATATCAACTTATCAACTGCAATTTTTATATGGTTAAGTACTATAAAAACTTGAATAACATAGAAATAGAACTTTTAATAATATAAAAATTTGACCAAATTGCATTTCATATCATCGTTACAAAAAAAGCAATTGGAATCATATAACTCATTAAGAAGTTTCATAACAGAGCACAAGTAAAAACTGAATAGAAGATATAACTATATATTCCTTGTATGTCTGATATTTGGTTGTTCCATATTCTTAAATTTCTTCCATCTCTACTCTCTA
>NW_021567031.1:0-246 GCF_001605985.2 Dendrobium catenatum
TTCGTTTCGTGGCCGTGGGCGTCGCGGCAAGAACAGAGTTCCAGGATCAAGAACTACTTCTTCACATCCTCCAGTCACATGTCAGATATGCTTGAAAAGGGGCCATACTGCATCTGAATGCTGGCATCGACTTAATGCCCAATATGTCCCGACTCCACCGAAGCAACCACCGAAGGCATTGGTGGCCGACGCAAATCCATCATATAGCGAATGGTATCTTGATTCCGGCGCAACGTCGCACATGAC
>NW_021567032.1:0-519 GCF_001605985.2 Dendrobium catenatum
TTTTCAAACCAATTTTTATGAATCCCACTCTAATACAACTTGAAAGTTTGTTTTGGATGTTAAGCCCTATAGAACTGGCCCAAGCTAACCAAGAGGGGGGGTGAATTGGTATTTTTAAAAATTCTTTTTACAAAGAAGTAAAAATCTCATAAACCAAAATCACACCTCAAAAATAAATGCGGAAATTAAAGTGCGGAAGCAAGAAATAAAAACACAGAAATTTATAGTGGTTCGGTCAACTCGACCTATGTCCACTCCCCGGAGGCACCCTCCGAGTATTGCACTACACTCATGACTCTCGTTTAGCTCCCAGAGCTAGGCGGAGAAGCCTTTACAAAGAACCTCTTTTTGCCACCCGGCAAGGCAGAGAACCTCTCTCCTTTTGCTTCCTTCTGAAGCTGGCAGAGAACCACAATCAGATGCTGAATCTTCACCTCTACTAACCCTTCCATGAACGAGAAACTCTAGATGAAAAAGAAGCATAGATCCTTGAAGCAACCCTTGTGAATCCCCTCACAA
>NW_021567033.1:0-2548 GCF_001605985.2 Dendrobium catenatum
GATTGAAGGAATTCATTTTGAAGAGACTTTTGCCCCTATAGCTAGACTTGAAGCAATTAGAGTTTTGCTAACCTTTGCTTGTTTTAAAGGATTCAAATTATATCAAATGGATGTGAAAAATGCCTTTTTTAAATGTGGTAATTGAAGTGTATGTTTTTGTAAAACCACCTCCAGGTTTTGAAAATTCTAAATACCCAAATTATGTGTTCAAATTGAAAAAGGAATTATATGGATTAAAGCATGCACCTAGGGCTTAGTATGAGAGGTTAAGCACCTTCCTACTTGAAAGATCTTTTGAAAAGGAAGTGTGTATACAACTCTCTTTTTAAAGAAATTTGGAAAGGATATACTCATTATTTAATTTTATGTTGATGATATCATTTTTGGATCTTCAAATAAAAATATTTGAGATTATTTTTCTAAAACAATGAGTAGTGAATTTGAGATGAGTCTAATGGGAGACTTAAATTATTTTCTAGGATTTAGCATTAAGCAACTTGAGGAAGGTAGATTTCTTAGTCAAACTAAATATGTTAAGGACATCCTCAAAAAATATGAAATGGACAATGCTAAATATGTTAGTACACCAATGAGTTCCTCAGTTCAGTTAGATAAGGACCGTAAGGGAAAATCTATTGATCAAAAGAAATTTAGAGGGATTATTAGATCTATACTTTACTTGACTACTAGCGGACCAGATATCATGTTTAGTGTTTGCTTGTGTGCTAGATTTCAAATTGATCCAAATGAATCATATTTGACAGCAATGAAAAGAATTTTAAGATACTTACTAGGAACTCAGAACTTAAGAATTTAGTATCCAAAGTTTAGCTCTTCATTTGAAATTTTTGGTTATTCAGACTCTAATTTTGCAGGCTGTAGAGTGGATAGGAAAAGCACTTCTGGACATGTCAATTCATTGGAAATTCATTAGTTTCATGGTCTAGTAGAAAACAAAATTCAGTGGCCCTATCTACTGCAGAAGCAAAATTCATTGCACTAGGAAGTTGTGTGGCACAAGTACTTTGGTTAAAATAATAGTTGATTGATTTAGGATTAACTATAGGCACTATACCAATTTATTGTGATAATACTAGTGTTATTTGCATTTCAAAAAATACTATTCAACATTCAAGAACCAAACACATTGACATAAGGCATCATTTCATAAGGGATCATGTATCCAAGGGAGAAATTGAACTTAACTATGTTTCAACAGAAAATCAACTTGTAGACATTTTTACAAAACCTTTAGCCTTTAATACTTTCAATACATTGAGAACTAGGCTAGGAGTTATTGATTTAAATGCTTAGATAAAAATATTTTTTTGCAAAATTGATATTTTGTTTATGTTTTTGTGTTCATTGTATTTTTGTTTTATTTTGTTTTGTTGTCTTTTGTTTATTTTTGGTGTATATTTAAGTGTGACTTGTATATTTTTATTCGTTTTTGTTTTATGTGTGAAAATGAAAATTTGTGGTCATCATCGTCTGGGATGAAATTTTTTCGTACGGGATGATGTGTGTAAAATGACAAACTACATGATTTCGAACCGACTTAAGAGCAGTTTTTAATGTAGTTCATCTGTACGATCGTCACGATCATCTAGGACAAAATATTTTTCAAACGATGGGACGCTTGAATGCAGCAGTTGAATGGATAAGATAATTTTTATTATGAACTTCATCCGTACGAACCTTTGGTTCGTCCAGATGAATATATGTCGATTCATGGCGGCGGATGATTTTCTACTGCCATTAAAACGAGTTAAATTTCTTATCGTCCGTACGAACACGTGTTCGTCTGTACGATCGTCTTGGTCATAAGCCTATACGTAAGGATGCTTCAAAAATTGTGTGTTTATAAAAAGTTGTTATTTTTAAACTCATTTGTTCCTCCAAACGAAATATTTTCATACGGGACGAATTGAATTCATACGGGAGGAACAAAAATTTCGTCTGGTACGAACAGTCGTTCTTCTTTAAATTAACGGCAGTTTTTACTGAACAGTCACTTCACACATCTCTTTCAAACCTTTCCTTCTACAATAGAGAAACAAAAACCTTACATGATCAATGGAAAGTTCTAGCAAGTGCCAAAAGACCTTGGCTAAGGGTCCTCCAATAAATACATCCGAAAACTTCCTTTCTAGAGCCAATGAAGAATCATTTGCTAGGTTTGTGTCTGCAAAAATCACCCCATCTAGAGTTCTCTTACATGATCAATTGACTTTTAAGGTAATGCACTTATTTACCTCCACTTAATTTGGTTTTATCCTCACTTTAGTTTACTTCTACAATAGAGAAACCTTTCACTATTTCTTGGCAAACATGTCATTCAACTCTGACCATTCTATCATCAATTCTTTTGTTTTCAAAAAGAAAGTTGAAATCACCAAGGACGACTTTGGTATTTTTCTAAACTTAAGGACTGAAGGCTTAAGAGCACACACTTTAACCAACTCAAGTTTTGATTGGACTGAAGTTAATCGTGTGATTAGAGATAGGAGATTTAAGGATCATTTGCCTAAAGTTTCAACCTTAGTGC
>NW_021567034.1:0-205 GCF_001605985.2 Dendrobium catenatum
ACAAGTACGGGTACGACTGTCTCATGTCAGACTCCTCCTCCCAAGTCGCTTCCCGTATAGTCTGGTGCTTCCACTGGACTTTAACCATCGGAATCTCTTTATTTCTTAACTTTCGGACGTTGTATGCTAAAATTAACTCTGGCTCTTCCTTGTACGCCAGATTCTTTTGAATCTCAACCTCATCAGCAGATACCTTCTTTCCAGA
>NW_021567035.1:0-339 GCF_001605985.2 Dendrobium catenatum
TTCTCGAAATTTCCTTTTTCCTCGCTTCAATCCCTTATCTTTCAAGAAACATATCATTCACTTTGGATGTGGTAAAGGGAGGAAATTTATACGAGAAATCTGAAAGAAAAAAATCAACAAACCTTTCCCTTAATCCTTATCGTCCGTTTCTCTCGTTCTTCCAATCTCTCCCAAAATAAAACTCTGATAATGATAAGAATAAAAAGGAATCATTATTTCCTATCATTAAAAACAATCGTGTGCTAAAATTAGAAAAACAAAACGCCCGTCGCCCGCCCCTCTCTGTTTCGCGAACTGCTTCTGTTCCGCAACTCTTCTGTTCGCGGAATTATAAAGGCG
>NW_021567036.1:0-238 GCF_001605985.2 Dendrobium catenatum
ATATATGGCATACTCCTATTAATTTGGCGTATTCTTAATTAATTATATTTTTTTAGAACACGCCAAATTATTTAACGTATTTTCTCATTTTTAAATTATTTAAAAATTACGTTCTTTTTGCTTAATTACACATAAACTATGCTCATTTTTAAAATTCGGCCAATTTTCATTCATTTTTTTTTTTTTACAAGCTGCACTTAATCCTTTTTTATTAAAACAAACGTCCCTCAATGATTTC
>NW_021567037.1:0-259 GCF_001605985.2 Dendrobium catenatum
TAGACCGTCTTCTCTTAATTTAAATCTTGTTATTCTTTAGTGACTCTGAGTTGTCATTTTTTTTATATATAGATTAAAGGAATAATGAGAAATGAGATGTTAAATTCTTGTTCGTAGTTTGGTCGGTCTTTACTAAATCTGAGAGGATTTCTTGAGTTCATTTGCTTAAGTTTCACTAATGATTAACTCCCATAATCAGTTAATGCATTATTTGTCTTTTTATTCAAAATGATATTGACAGTGAAATGAAATAAATTGT
>NW_021567038.1:0-324 GCF_001605985.2 Dendrobium catenatum
CAAAAGGTTGTTCTTGAAGGTTTGCCCAATTTTTGCCATCATTGCAAAGTTGTGGGTCATAAAAAATCTGAAAGCCCGAAGTTAATTCCTAATCATCGTCCAGTGGAGCCCTCTGCTCCGTCGCAGCTTAAATCTATACCGATTCCTATTTTTCCTGTTAACTCTTCTATCCCCAATGCTTCCTTGTGTGTGGATGGTATTGATAATAATGTTGTTATTCCGGAAAATGATGTTGTTATTCCGGCTGCTGGTGAGTTGAATAGTGATTTTGATATTAATGTTGTAATTGGTGATATCTCTCCCTCTGTTCAAGCCCCGGTTTCT
>NW_021567039.1:0-279 GCF_001605985.2 Dendrobium catenatum
GATTACTCTGAATCATTTAATGACGAGTTTTGGATTTTTTGTTATATTGATGTAGAATGATGCTTTCACTAACTATTGATAGATCATCACTCTCTATATAAACCTGGTTAACTTTCATTTTATCAAAACATAATTACAAAATCATAATTAAATGTTGGATTATAAAACCATACCATAGAAATTCGGATCCCCAAAAACTACCACTACACCTGATTCACCCAACTGGACTCTTATCTTTTCTTAGTATTAAAAGAATGAAGTAAGATCAATAAGTTCAAT
>NW_021567040.1:0-282 GCF_001605985.2 Dendrobium catenatum
TTTTCTCTCCCTCAATCCTCAATCTCTCTCTTCCTATTTTGCTCTAACCCAAAGTCACAATCAACAAATTAGATCTACCCTAAACTAAAATAACACATAATAAAAAAAAATTTAGATATACCCAAATGATTACAACGTTACATTACCTCTTGCATTACTACCAAAATCATTCAAAATAACTCTAACACTTACAAATGTCTAGTGAGAACAAATAATCAAAGAAAAACGATAAAAAATTACCTTAAAATAGAAATCTAAGGTTGAAAAATGGAAGTCGGCGGT
>NW_021567041.1:0-3300 GCF_001605985.2 Dendrobium catenatum
ATTAGTAATTTACTACTCTAAGTAATTGCATGCTAGTATAATATAAAATCACATCAACATCATTGCCTTACCACAACAATTATTCAAACTTGCATAATTTTGTCATTTGACTATTCTATCTATATATGTAATTTCTTTTGTTTTCAGTAAAATTTATATGATAATTTCATTTAATTTTTTTTAAAGATGATATGCTTTTGTTTTCATGAATTATTCGTATTAGTAATATATCCTTTTCATTTGCATAAGGTGTTCACAAGTAATTTAAGTAAAAGGCATAACTAGCAAGAGCCATCAAAATAATGAAACAGAAACTGGTTAAAACAACAACATCAAGCCATTATCCCGTCGGCCAGATAAATCATATTTCTCCATTATGTCCTATTAAAAGTTAAATTCTCATTTAAAAATAATAAAGAAAGGTCATTTCTAATATTTTCTAACCAAGTATTTTTAGGTCTACCTATACTTTTTTTTTATTAGGTCTGCCTATACCTTTCTTAACATAAATCAAATCTAATACATCTATTTTCCTAACAGAGTCATCGAAGGCCGCCATTTTATATGATCAAGCCATCTAAGGAGACTCTCACTAATCTTATCTTCCACTAGAGCAACTCCAACCTATTCATGTATATGCTTATTTCGTATCCTATCTCTAAGAGTAAAGCCACACATTCACCTGAGCATCCTCATCTCTGCAACACTAAACTTAATATTATGCTTCTCTTTTAATGGCCAACATTTTGTACCATAAAGCATTGTAGGTCTAACCACCATCTTATAGAATTTTCCTTAAGTTTGAGGGGGGCTTTTCTATCACACATCAAGCCCTATGCATTCATCCACTTCAAACATCCAACTTGAATTCTACTAATAATATCCCCATTCATTTCACCATCACTCTAAACAATAGCACCTAAGATATTGAAAAAAGTGTACTCTTATAAATGACTTGATCACCCAAAGTCACAATCGCCCCACTAGATCTATTATTACAAAAATCACACTCAATATATTCAGTTTTAGATCTCGTCAAATGAAAGCCTTTAAACTCTAAGGTTGACCTTCATAATTCAAGTTTACCCTCAACTCCCTCTCTAGTCTTATCAACAAGAAGAATATCATCAGCAAAAAGCACACAACAGGGTACAACCTCTTGCAAATGTCTAGTAAGAACATTCATAACTAAAGCAAAATGATATAGCCTTAAGGTTGATCCTTGATGTAATCCAATTGAAATAGGAAAATACTTGGTCAAACCACCTTGTGTTTGAACACAAGTAAAAGCTCCTACATACATATCATTAATGTCTTGAATACAAGCATTATTAACCCCTTTCTTTTCTAGAACTCTCCATAACACTTCTATTGGAACTTTATCATATACTTTCTCTAAATCAATAAATATCATATGTAGATCCTCTAGATCCTCCTTATTCTCTCTATACTTCTCCATTATACCTCTCAATAAATGTATAGCTTCCATAGTAGACCTACCTGGCATGAATGCAATCTGGTTACAAAAAAGAAAGTTTAAAATCATATTGAGTATTTATAAAAGCCACAAATGCTTGCTAGCAAATAGATATGCAATTGACAAAAAGATGAATATTTAGAGGATCACATGCTTGTATGCAGGAATATACTTCAGACATGCACATGTTTAAAGGCATAAGTATACTAGCTTTCTCCCATGCACCTATCACATGCAAAACCATAAGTACCCACATAATGAAATCATACGGCCAAATCAACTACAATTGAAATGGAAAAAAAATACAACACCCATGTTATTTCTTGAAACAAACGGCAAAAAATAGTGATCCAACCAGAGGCAAACAATAAAATTCATAAAACAGTGCAGTATTATCATACCTGCCAAGGTGAAAGAAATATGCTGTTAGAATTTAATCCCTGCTGTTTATGGTAATTGGGAACAAAATTCCAGTAGTCTTTTGGCAATAATTCACCAAAGCTTCTGTTCTGAAACTTTTTTGGCAACTTTTCATTAACTTCTGCCAAAATTGAAAGGCCTTTCCTCCCTTGAACATCTCTGTTGGATATCTTAAACTTCAAAGTAGGATACCACTCAAACGAACTGCTCTGCTCATGAAAGAAAGAACATGTTCTAAGAGAAGACATGTGGACAAAGTTCTACATGGAATGTAGTACAACACACTTACAGCACAATATTTGCAACCCGAGTTTTTTCCAATTGCTCCCACTTCCTTGTATATATGCTTCAGGATATTAAATCAGAAAACAAAAGCTACTGTTAGAGGAATGCCTACAAATAAAATGCTCATGAGAAAAACAAGGTGATCCAAACAATCACCACAAAAACCTCAAATAATTAAATAACTCAATGTAATGTGCCTTCCAATTAATGGCCAATGGTTTCAGCACATACAGAAAAAATCAAGAAAAATGTTATGCTTATCATTCTTAATAATTGTGCACAGAAAATAAGAAACCTATTAATATAATTAAAAGAAACTATCAATATAATCAATCATCTCCTCTGCAATTCAGTGTTCTATTTACAAAGCCAATATTTTCCAGAGAAAAAGAAACATATTAATATAATTAAAAGAAACTATCAATACAATCAATCATCTCCTCTGCAATTCAGTGTTCTATTTACAAAGCCATATTTTCACCAAAATGATATTTCCATAAGATGCGGCTGACATCTCCTCTTTTTTGCAAAAATATGAATGGAAGCTATGAGATTCTTTTAGTGAAAAAAAAATTCCAAAATAGACCCCTGATTTTTCTCATGTGGCCAATCTAGTCTCAAAATATCACTTAAAATTTAGTCCGTCAACTATACAAAGTGATCCCAAATGACCCCTGAAGTAGAAATTGATGGAAACTTAGATACACAATTGATCCCAATTTAATCATTTAACTATGCAAGATTGATCTCAATCTAGTCCCCGAGGGGCCATTTGGGACCAATCTTGTATATTTGAGGACTAAATTGTATACATAATACTATAGAGGGAGATGTGAATATATCTATGAATAGTTTGAGGAAGAATAGTGCAGCAGCTCTTTGTTTTCTCTTGGTTTCAAGAGCAGAGTCAGAAACCGCTTTTCTCATCTTCGTTCTTGCAACAGGTGGGCTGTGTTCCCCTCCTTGCATCGCTCGACAGCAGCACAAGGCTACTCACCTAGCAGTTCCTGACAACCGCACTAAGAGCATGTTCCTTCTCCTTTAGTTATCCAAGAATAACAACAGATATATGTATTCTTCCTATTATCGATCAAGTCAAACACATAGGAAGCAATAAT
>NW_021567042.1:0-200 GCF_001605985.2 Dendrobium catenatum
ATGTTATTTATAGTCAATATGTTGGTTAAGTGTAGAATTTTTTTTTCCTATAAGAGCCTAGAAAAATTTATCTAGGGAAACCACATTAGTATGAAATTGATTAGTATGAAATTTATTTAATTTTTCCTTATTTTCAGCCCAGCATAAGCATGACCACTTATAAAAAAAAAAGGTAATAAATATATAAAGCGCTCTAATCA
>NW_021567043.1:0-326 GCF_001605985.2 Dendrobium catenatum
TTTAGTTTGATCCACTCGGTTGGAGGGGGTTTCCAAGCATTTTGAACAACAATTGCTGATTAGAAACCCAGTTGACCGAAATTAGATCTTGGCTAAAAGATAAAGATGCAAAGCTGGCTGCATTTGCTGGAATAGATGATATGTTGTCTTCAACCGACCCATGCACCCGTTTGTTTCTGCTTTTCCAGGAGAAAAATACTGCAGAATAGTATACATTGGCTTTAAAAGGATTGTAACTAGATAGCTTAGAAAGCCAAATAAAATAACTCTCCAAATTGGTGAATGCAGAGATATCATAACCCCAGCTTCTTAAAGAAATAATGATC
>NW_021567044.1:0-237 GCF_001605985.2 Dendrobium catenatum
AATTTTCTTACAAACAATGTGACTATATAAATATGCTTAAAGATTATTAACTTATACTTAAATCTTCATACCATGACCTAACCTAAAGCATTTTCATCATATCCCTTAATTAAATATTTTAAATTGAAATTTTCGGTTTTGCTTTAAACCTAATTTTTGGAACCCTAAGATTTCAATAATTTCATTCAAATTGCTTATCAAAACACTCCCCTTTCCTCTCTCTCTCTCTCTCTCTCT
>NW_021567045.1:0-552 GCF_001605985.2 Dendrobium catenatum
TAACGGCACGGATCGAGCTGTTCAGTGGCTATTCATGACTCAGATCCAATCATATGGCGTGTTCATCCGTTCGGCTCGATCCAAGCCGTTCGCTTGAGATGGCGGGTGATCGGACGGCATCCGCTGCTTGGATTCATAACATAGCATCTAAGCCGTTAATCTTTTAGCCGACGGTTCGGATCAAACCACGTTGCCGTCACTCTAAACCGCGGG
Organism: Dendrobium catenatum; assembly: GCF_001605985.2. NCBI lineage: Eukaryota > Viridiplantae > Streptophyta > Magnoliopsida > Asparagales > Orchidaceae > Dendrobium > Dendrobium catenatum. Next base: position 214 of record NW_021567045.1, read on the forward strand.
ACCGAGCCGTGGCAGAGAGCTTCGTCCGGCATGATCTCTCCCGTTCATATCAAAATATGCTCGATCGAACGGCTGGGATTTGATGCTGACGTATTTAAGTGAAAGCGTGTGGACCCCAGTCGATGCCACCGCGTTTTGCTGGACGAAATTGGAGGCGCCACGTGGCAATCCCGCCGTCATCCAATGATTGGCCGGCCGTCATCCGCTGTTTGACGGGCCAATCCGGCTCCTCCACGTGGCATCCGGTTACCAGATTTATTTAAAATGATTTAAAATTTATTTTAAATCATTTTAAATTCAAGAAATGTTAGAAAAATTATTTTTGAACATTAAAAAAAA
>NW_021567046.1:0-938 GCF_001605985.2 Dendrobium catenatum
CAGTCATACTTAGCCGCTTAAGAGAAATGAAGCAACCCAAGGGAGACCATTTTTTTAAGAATGCTATATATGAGAATTTATAGTGAAGAATAGAAGATGTTTAGTCTCAAGGCCACGACCGCATAATAAATAGGCCGAATATATTTTGAATATTATATATAAGAAGAGTATCATAAGTCTTAACCTCAATGATGGTAAATCGAGTATATATGGAGAATCGAAGATCATAACATGTATTCCATATAAAATTAAACCAATTTACATCTAGAGAATGAGTATATCAAATTGTGATAAAATCTTTGAGGGCATACTCAGTGTTATCTTTCAAGGAAATAATATCCAAGCCATCACAATTAACACAAACAGAGTTAATGTTATCTCTAAGAAAACTCATAGGTAAGGCTGAAGGGTGCCAACCATTATAAGTAATGATAGTGTTCACAAGAGAATTAGGTGCTAGGGCGATGTTGTTAGCACGTAGTTACTATGGGTCCAAAAAAAGAATTAGAACCCGTTACCATTTCAATTGTATATTAGATATTTGGCCTTATTCATCTAGACAAAAAGTTCAAAAAGTTGGTAGAATGACAGTGGCAACATTTCTAGATACAAATGTACTTAAGTTTAAATCCACTATGGTTCAACAACCTCAAAACTAATGTAGACATGTTTATGTTATACAATGATGATGAACAAGAATTGCTTTTAGGAAGTTAATAAAATTAGAACTTGGTTAAATATAAGTGGATGCTTCTTCAAGTTAGATCTTAAGAAATTCCATGAGAATACTAATCACTGGCAATCGATTACAATTGAGATTAATAGGTCACTTGCAAAATAATCACACGAATTAAACGAGCAAAGCAAATGACAAGTTAACAAAATCCACAGTTTAATAATTAGATCATTCACCTTGGGATCCCTCACTCACACTCTTG
>NW_021567047.1:0-287 GCF_001605985.2 Dendrobium catenatum
TGAACAATTCCTAGAATGGGTAGAAAAAATGGATCAAGTTTTTGAATGGAAAGAAATTCCAGATAATCGAAAAGTTAAATTTGCAAGTTTGAAACTAACGGGACATGCATTAACTTGGTGGTAAAACTTACAAAACAACAGATTAAGAAAAGGCAAAGAAAAAGTCCAAAATTGGGAAAGGATGAAGGAGAAAATGAAAGGAAAATTCTTGCCAACTGATCATGCTCGAACAATATTCAAAAATCAATTTAAATTGCATCATATCATTAAAACTGACGAGGCTCATC
>NW_021567048.1:0-247 GCF_001605985.2 Dendrobium catenatum
CCAAAGATTCTTCCCTTGTTTTATACGAATAAAACAATATTTATTTTAGTTTGGGGTTCTCAAATCCCTATAGGGGCAAGCCCCTATAGTTAATTACATCCTAGGAGGGATACTCCTAAGAAAACTCTCTATTAAAGCAGTGATTTCATACCCTTTGACTACAAAGTAAAAGACAATGAACATAAGTAGAAATATTTCAAGGTGAAAGCACAATGTTGAACATTTATTAGCGAGTTAAAGGATGTAA
>NW_021567049.1:0-300 GCF_001605985.2 Dendrobium catenatum
CTAACACATACTCCATAATTTTCAGTTTTTCTTCCTTATCTCCACGATTTGGTATGAAATCTGAACCCATTCACTATATATATTGGCCAAGTTTTAACTTTTTGCATTGGACCCCATGCTAATGCTTGCAAACCTTTATCGAAACATTTGTTATCAGGGTTTTGTACCTAAAAACATGATAAATTTTAGTATTTTTGATAATAAATAATATTTAAATTTATAAAAAAAATGTGCTCAATATCCCTTGAATCTGAACCAAGTTAGAAATTCATTTGCAATAGCTTTCTCAATATCCCTTGA
>NW_021567050.1:0-356 GCF_001605985.2 Dendrobium catenatum
ACTCAAGTTGGAAGGGTGCAACTCTCTTTTTGGATACTAAAGTATCCAAAGACCTTCATGAATTTGCAACCCAAAAGTTGCATTTTCTCCTAATTCTTTTCCAACTCCAAAGTTGTAGGAGACTTCTCCTCTCTTTAGCTCCAAAAGCTAGAGAGAGCTCCCCAACATTTAGCTTAAAAGCTAAATTTTAGATTCCTACCTCTTCTTCTTAGCTCCAAAAGCTAAGGAGAATTTTCCTCAACAAGTGGCCTAAAAGTCACATGTTGGACACTCCTTTCTTAGACCCAAACTCTAGGACTTTTAGTGTGACATACCACATAAGCCTCACACACTTAGTTGCACAACCCCTTAGGCAT
>NW_021567051.1:0-296 GCF_001605985.2 Dendrobium catenatum
TTTTGTACAATGCTAGAATGCTAAATTATACATTTATATATCGCCGTAAATGTTCCGGCACCAATAAAATATATATTAATTATATATTACGGCATTAATATATAATTATTATAGGCATAATTATATGTAAAATTATTCTAAAAGTTAACATAAGTTGACAATGAATTAGATCAAAGTACATTTCTTAGAGGTATATATATATATGATTATATTAGCTCAAATTTGAATAAAAGAAAATTGAAAAATAATAATATTTAAATATTCTAATATTAATTGTTTGAGAATGAATCTAAAAT
>NW_021567052.1:0-909 GCF_001605985.2 Dendrobium catenatum
TGGAATCTCAAGGTGTCCCCTATCTCTCTTCCCTCGACTCTGTTAATAAATGTTCAATCTTGATCCATTCCCTTTTGATTTTTCAAAAAAAAAATCCTTTTCTTCTTTGATATCACTCCAAGAAGATCTAACAAAATTTCATTATTATTTTAATCGAGAGTTTTCGTAGGGGACTCTGTCTCCCTACGAAGTAATTAACTATGAGGGCTTGCGCTCGTAGGAGATTTGGAACCACACGCACCTGATTTCAAAATTAATATTTTTTAAAAAATCTTCTTAGATTTCTTTGGGAGAATTTAAAGAATAATCATCGTTATTATATTAGAAGAATTATCATTGAAAGGTGTTATCTCCCTTTGGGGAGACATATCATTCTTTGATAAGGCTTTGGATGTGAATTCGACGATCATACTTCTTGGATATCATAACTGGATATTTAGTTAAACTTTACCTTATCCCCTCGGGGCCATGTGAAGTTCTCTTTAGAATCTATTCATGATATTCAAAATGAGTTTTATAATTCTAAGTCTAAACACCGTTATGAAATTTTATTTTCGTCCTTCGGGGTGATATATTTTTTTTAACGAGTTGATTCGACTTCTAGAATTAAAATTAAATCTCAATTTCAAAATTCCCAAAGAAAACTAATATTTTCAAAACCTGTTTTCAAAATTCCACCAACACTAGCAAATTATTCTATGCGTGTGTATGGCTGGTGTGGCTTGGATAGATCCTAAGCTGGGTAGTTAGTTAAAATTGCCTGAAGCTCAAGTTTATTGAAGGCCAGAAAAAAAAAACTTTAATTAAAGTCAAAGTATTAATGGATTAGGGTCCATTTTAAATAATTTAGATTGTTAATCAGTTTTAAATAATTAGGGTAGTGACATTTGAAGTTCAAATTGTATTAGC
>NW_021567053.1:0-292 GCF_001605985.2 Dendrobium catenatum
AGCTAATTTTTAGTTCAAATTTAGTACAAGGTGTCTCTTTGAAATTGAAGAAGGTGATTATTTATGACATCGAGTTTATTTCATTGGTTGATGTGGGTTTGAAAAGGCTTTATGTTCCCGTTGGATTCATAAGAAATAAAAAATATATATATAATATAATTATTTAAAGAAAAATATTAAGATTTTGTTTGAGATAATTTTTTTATATTTTTAATAGTAATTTTTAAACATAATTTTTTTTGAAAGCAACGAGAAAGTAGTGGCCTAAACTTGTTCCAAATGAAACCTAAGT
>NW_021567054.1:0-205 GCF_001605985.2 Dendrobium catenatum
CCACCATCAGATTTTCAATAATGTTGATATCACAGAATGTAGGCCATCCAGATAATGCCCTGTCCCAAATCCATACATCATTCAACACTTCAATCTTCCTTCCATCATAAATCTTCCAGCGAACCGAGCTGCTCAAACTACGGGCTCCTTCACAGATGATCTTCCAGCAAATGGAGCTCCCCTTCCTCCCATCATAATGCCACGG
>NW_021567055.1:0-596 GCF_001605985.2 Dendrobium catenatum
GAGACGCTCAGTTTGACTATAAGGTCGCTGAAATCGGAGTTCAGATGCTCCCGAATTTAATTTATGAAGTTTCCAACTTGATTTTAGCGCCGAGATTCGTGTCCGATCAAGTAATTTCATGATGACCCATCAAAGCTAAAAATTTTCTAGATAAGATTTATATCATATGTGTGATTTAAAACTTGAGTTGAGATTTTAAATATAAATTTTGGTTCTTTTACAAAATCTAAAATGATAAAATATTTTGGAATAAAAATTTCAATTTTATTCTATTTATTAATCTTTTTACAAATTTGAGTTTTTATAGAAAAATATCAATTACTTTGAATTAAACATTTCCTTAGTATATGACGGTATTTTAGCTGTTATTTGGTTGCAATTGGATTCAGCCTTATGTTATTTAAATATATATGTCTAGCTGATGTGAGTATTTTTCATAAGCAATTACTATTGCTATTAATATGTATTTTACTAGTTTTGATAAAACTCTAGAAAGAAAAAATATGTAAAAAAAATTCAAATTAAGTTTATTTTATATTTTGTATTAATTCATTATTTAATATGCAATTAAATTTATTTATTTGTGCTTGATTATA
>NW_021567056.1:0-211 GCF_001605985.2 Dendrobium catenatum
AACTTTCTCCCTTTCGCAAGCTTCTTCAATCAAATCCTTTAAATTTGGTTGCCAAACTGCCTTAAGGGCAAGAAGAAGAGAAATAGAGGATTTAATACTAATCCAGCTCAAATCCTGCATAAATCCACTTTAAATCCTCTCAATACTTGTTCTAATCCTTTCAATTAATTAAAGTTGATTTTAATTAAATATAATTAATTATAATTAATTA
>NW_021567057.1:0-313 GCF_001605985.2 Dendrobium catenatum
GGATCGCGACGGAGCCAATAAATGCAGGATCTGACTTTGGAATTTTCTTCAGAACTTTCTTCCAAATATTACATAGACAGAAAGACGCAGAGCTACTACAATCATCAAAATGCAGAGCGGTTCATCTATCTTTTCTTTCCTCAAAATAATCATATACAAATATAGTACATGACTTATGGACAGAAAGAACATAACAAAATAGAAAAGCCATGACTGTATGAAAATCAAAAGTATCAAGTACCTAACCACAGATCAGACTCAGAACATCTAGTCCAAGACCTCATTCCCTTTCTCAGAACCTGAAAACCACACA
>NW_021567058.1:0-252 GCF_001605985.2 Dendrobium catenatum
CTTGGGTCAACTTGGTTGACCAAGTCAACCAGGTTTTGACCCATTAACCCATATACCCCTTCTCTTTCAAATTTTTGAACCAAGTCCTTTGAATGCATGGGATGACCCCTTGGATACCCAAGAGACCCCTCTTGGAGACCCAAGCCTTGGGCTTACTTGGGTTAGCCATAAGGCTTGACCCAAGTGACCAAAGAGAGGCCTCCCTTGAGCCATCGTTTGATCTTAATCAAATTGAATTCAAATCAAGGTGCC
>NW_021567059.1:0-242 GCF_001605985.2 Dendrobium catenatum
TCTAAGCAGTTTTTCAACCAAGTTGGTTCTTCAAAGATTGGAAAGAAGAAGTTATCCAAGAAGAAGACCAAGTTGAAGAAGCCCAAGGAAAAGATGACTGCGACTCAAAGGGTTATTAACAGTTTGGATGAGTACTACCAGATTGTGAGGCGACCTATCAAGCTCGCTGATTTCATGACAGAGCTTAAGATAGATGAAGTTGAAGAAGATGATGAAGATTCTCTTCTAACAGAAATATGTCG
>NW_021567060.1:0-278 GCF_001605985.2 Dendrobium catenatum
GCCAGAGGAGGGCCAAAAAAACCAAGAACTACCTAACCCGTCTGCCCCTCCCACGAGATCTCCCTCGAGATCCAACAGAGAAAACTGGTTGGTCATGGACCAATTTAAAATCATGTCCAGAATCAGAACCTCCACAATAATCCGAAGAAGAATCAGATTCACAATCAGACAAACAGTGAAGCCAATCAAGATGAACCCTCATATCCAACTCAGAGTTGTCTCCCACATGATACACCAACGTTTTGGGCTCGATTAAATTCACTGGCACCTCCACAAAA
>NW_021567061.1:0-561 GCF_001605985.2 Dendrobium catenatum
CGAAAGAACATAATATTAATTGAATCCGCTAGATCCAGGTGTTAATTCTTATTCAATCTTAATTAGGTTATTAAACCTAAGTTAATGTCCCAAGGCTAACCAAGAGGGGGGGGTGAATTGATAATTTACAAAATTATCCTTCTTGGATTTTAAAAGTAAAATTAATTAATGATTCATACCAATTTAATTTTAAAGTTTTCAAAATAATTTTTCAACCATAGAATCAATAACTTGTAGTAAGTAAGTAAATAAGTAGTGGAAATAAAAGAGATAAAGATTTATAGTGGTTCGATCAAGCACGACCTACATCTGCTCCCTAAAGCCTCCCACTTCAGGTATTGCACTATTACCAAAGTGACTCTACTTTTGCTCCCATAGCAAGGCGGAGAAGCCTTTATAAAAATCTCTTCCACTAATCCCTAGTGCGGTAGAGAACTATCATCCTTTCACACCTTCTACGTATAGGCAGAGAACCTTCGTCCTTTCACACTCTTCAAGTATGGGCAAACAATCTTAATCCTTTCACTCCAAATATAGGCAAAGAACCTTCAGCTATTCACA
>NW_021567062.1:0-1007 GCF_001605985.2 Dendrobium catenatum
AGGTGTCGAAAGCTAGAGATTTTGTGAATATGTCTTCAAATTGATCTCCTGTAGCAATGTGGTACAATTCTATATCTCCCTTAGCAACGTGATCTCTAATGAAGTTGTGTCTAATGTCTATATGTTTTGTTCGTGAGTGCTGAATTGGGTTCATATAGATGTAAATTACACTTGTGTTGTCGCACATAATTGAAATTGTTCCTACAGGTAAGCCAAGATTATGAATTTGTTATTTTAACCATAGTACTTGTGCAACACAACTTCCTACTGCAATATATTCTGCCTCGGCTGTGGAAAGTGCTATTGAGTTTTGTTTCCTACTGAACCAAGAAACTAATGATTGTCCTATGAATTGGCAGGTACCAGATGTGCTTTTTCTATCTATCCTACATCCTACAAAGTCAGAATCTGAGTACCCTAAGATTTTAAAGGAAGTGTTGTGCCTAGGATACCAAATTCCTAAGTTTGGGATGTCTAGTAGATATCTAAGAATTCTCTTGACAGCAGTTAAGTGAGAATCTTTAGGATCAGCTTGAAAACGGGCACAGAGGCACACACTAAATATTATGTCTGGTCTACTGGCAGTCAAGTAAAGAAGGGACCCAATCATTCCTCTATATTTTTCCTGATCTACTGATTTTCCACTAGGATCTTTGTCTAATTGAATTGTTGAGCTCATTGGAGTGTTCATGGGTTTAGAACTATCCATTTCATATTTCTTTAAGATATCCTTAATATAATTTGATTGGCTAAGAAAAGTTCCATTATCCATTTCTTTTACGCTAAAGACAAGAAAGTAATTAAGTTCTCCCATCATGCTCATTTCAAACTCATTACTCATTGTTTTTGAGAATTCATCACATAACATTTTATCTGAAGATCCAAATAAAATGTTATCCACGTATATCTAAACAATGAGAATTTCTTCTTTGACCTTTTATAAAAAGAGTGTGGTTTGATATTTGAAACATATTGAAAGTGGTTTCAAAGAGTTTGAATACATGGTT
>NW_021567063.1:0-297 GCF_001605985.2 Dendrobium catenatum
GTCAGGGGGTGTTCTTGTCGATCTCGATTGTCAAATACTGAGCTCAAGTCAAGCTCGAATCGAGAAGAAAAAAAAGCTTGTCAAACTGCTCGAGCGGCAATTCGATCTTAGTTTGACCCTCGTTGCAATGTCTATCGTTAGTGGCAACGTTGTCGCCAGGTTCCCCCGTAGCCATCATTCGTTCCTCGTCACCAACTTCTTACTTCGCTAGGCTGGCTTCTCAACGTCATCGCCAGCTTCTCGTCGTCGCTAGCTTCTCTGTTTCAATCAGATGATGCCAGCTTCGGTTCCGTCATT
>NW_021567064.1:0-268 GCF_001605985.2 Dendrobium catenatum
ACAAGATACAACACTTCTTTCAAAAAATGATCTTAATAATTAGTTATATGGTTGCGAATATTACATGTGTTGGTTATCGTGAAACTTGTATGCGTATCCACAATTTATACTGAAATCTTAATATTTCTTTTTTAGTCCTTTTAGAGCCCATGATTGATTCTTCCTAAAAATCTATTTCGATGTATAACAGATTGTTTATGCCTCCAACATGTAGGGTACGTTTACTTCAACCTGCAAATGACTATCCAAGAAGAAAGATATTGGATGT
>NW_021567065.1:0-1508 GCF_001605985.2 Dendrobium catenatum
ATATTATAATATTTAATTATATTAAAATTTATTAAAATATTTATATTATGTATATTTATTAATTTTATAATTAAATATTTCGAGCTTATTCACGAGTTTTGAATCAAATACTAATTGAGCTCTTATCAAGCTTAATGTCGAGCTTATTCACGAGATTCAAATGATGCTATTCGTGAACATAAGTAAACCGAATACATTAATGTTCAAGATTTTAAGGTGACATGATCAAACAATTATTCAATAAGAATATCTCTATATGACCAGAGTCCAAACTTCATACATATGGAACTACACACTTGTTTGTATGTTCATTCAATTAGAATAATCTCAATTATAAATTTTCTTGGTTGAAACCCAATGATTATTTCAAAGAGATTTTTACATACTTAACACTCAAAATACTTCTATTTACACATCTCACACCCAAACTTCACTTTTACTATTATACCACCTAAAAGCCCTAACACTCACCAAATATAACACTCCATTTGCTTATGTCAAAAACCAGTTCACAAAAACAGCCTTTTGCGCACGGGAAACCTGTCCGAGCAACTCTCTCGTGTTTCTTCTCCCCTTCTCTCCTTCCCATCGGACCGACGTAGCTCCCCTTTTTGTGAAACAGAGCAGGTGAGTAGCTCCCCTTCTCTCTCTTTCATCGGACCAACACAGTTTTTGCGAAACAAAGCAGGAGATGTTTTCTTGTGCTATAAATAGATTAAGTTTATGTTTGGGTTCATTCTATTTGTTTTGATTTGAAGAATAGTATTTACTGTACGTGGAGAAATTTTTTTCCTTTTGAACCGTTTGAGCGATTATTATTGAGGATGAACAAAGCTTCCATTTGGATAGATATAAAGCAACTAACAAAACTAGAAGGTAAGTGATGAAATACCAGGCTATGGTCTCCTCTTGTTCCTGAATCTTCTTATTCACAAGTCAGAAATCACGGTATGTTTTAAGTTCTAGAAAACTTTTTGTCCAGTCACACCTTTTCTTCCACTTATAAGTTTGGGATGAATTTAAATCAGATTTAGTGAATGATACACCAGAAATCTTTCCATTTGAACCAGAAAAAATTATGAATCACACTACTTTCACATATTTGTTGAAAACATAAAACCTAGATTTTGAAATAGAGAAGAACTGCATACCTATGGGACTTATGGAGGAGTGGAGGCCAAAAACTATTCCAAGAGAAATGCAAAAGTCCAAAAGAGGAAAAAGAGATGTTGAAATGGAGAAGAAAATACTTAGCCGAGAAAAATGAGTTCCTACCGAGCAAGGGAAAGTCGCTGAAGGCAAAGCAATTTGGTGATGCTCATTTAACGGGAGTAAACAGAGTGTTGTATTGGATGAGTATTAGGGATTTTAGGTGTTATAAAAGTAAAAAAATGAAGTTTGGGTGTGAGGTATGTAAATAGAAGTGTTGCGGGCTGAAAGATTCGTGGTGGTAGAGTGAGTAAACTTTTTGTCTTAGCGATGCATGGATATCCAACACACAAACAAAA
>NW_021567066.1:0-304 GCF_001605985.2 Dendrobium catenatum
AGATCATACTTTCTGATCCTCTCGAACACAATTCTCAGATCATCAATGTGGTCTTTTCGGTCCGTGCTTTTAATGACCAAGTCATTTACATAGCATTCAACCTTCTGATGAATCAAATCATCAAATATATGAGTCATCGCCTGTTGATATGTGTCACCAGCATTCTTTAGGCCGAAGGGCATGACTGTGTAGCAGAATATGTCTATAGGCGTTCTGAATGATGTATGTCTTTCATCTTCATGCGCCATTTTAATCTGATTGTAGCCCGATGATCCGTCCATGAAAGAGAACATATCGTAGTTGG
>NW_021567067.1:0-237 GCF_001605985.2 Dendrobium catenatum
GACCCCAAGGATCAAAATGATGTTTAAATACATATCTTAATCAATATACACTTATCATTAATTTCATATTGAAGCAAATTTATTATAAATAATATATTTCGCTTAAAAGGGGGATATCACCTACTATAAACCATTTGAATATGAAGATAATTAATATCTTTGATTCTTATTTAAAAAAAAAATTCTTTTTTTCCATTCTATTTAAGAGCAAAATTGAATATTGGCCTTCATGATTAA
>NW_021567068.1:0-368 GCF_001605985.2 Dendrobium catenatum
TTCTCTTTTTATGCTATACATGTCTTTCCTCTTACATACAAAAGCACACATAAGCATATCAAGCATGCATTTCTTTAAGGAAATATACAAATGGTTAGTTTAAGAATGATTTACATCAAGCATATCTTATAGTTATATAAATAATACATGTATGTGCATGTTGACACGGGAGTATCACATGGAAAGGAGGCTCTTATGAGTCATGGAAAAGGATGGTTTCTATGAACCAATGGAAAAGAAAATGGCCAAATTATATATACCTGATCAGTACAAGTGATACTCCTGAGACGGGTGTTATAGTTATATATTAAATTGTTATGAACATTTCATGTTCATGTTAAATGCATTTGAGATTATCACTTGAGGCA
>NW_021567069.1:0-212 GCF_001605985.2 Dendrobium catenatum
ATTCTGGAAGGGAAGCTGAATCTGGTTGCTACTTTTTGGTTCATACCTTTTTTTTGGCTGCTAATTTTTGTCCGCCATAGCATGTACCTAGGATTTATTGTACTTTTTCTTAGTAGGGACATCGAGCTCTTAGGTTTTTTTGGTTTTCTTTTTGTAGCTCTTTTGAGCATTAGTGAGCTTGAGGTCCCTTTAAGGACTATATATTTTTTCCC
>NW_021567070.1:0-10728 GCF_001605985.2 Dendrobium catenatum
TTTCTAGAACTCTCCATAGTAGTTCTCTTGGAACTTTATCATATGCTTTCTCTAAATCAATAAATATAATATGTAGACTCTCCTTATTCTCTCTAAACTTCTTCATCAACCCTCTCAATAAATGAATAGTTTTCATAATAGACCTACCCGGTATGAATATAAATTGATTTTAAGAAATAGTAATATCACGTCATAACCTATGCTCCAAAACTCTCCCAAAGCTTTAAAGTATGACACAAACTTAATTCCTTTATAATTCACACAGACTTGTGCATCACCTTCATTCTTAAAAATAAAAATCAACACACTCATTCCTTTTTGGCATTTTTTTAGTCTTCAAAATAATATTAAAAAGTTTAGTAAGCTAAGAAATTCCTTCATCTCCTAAGCATTTCCACACCTCTATTGGAATATCATCAGGTCCAACACTTTTTCCACACTTCATTTTCTTTAAAGTCTCTCTAACTTCAATTTTATTGATACGCTGATTAAAATAAAAAATTCTATTTTCACTTAGAGTGGTAAGGTCACTAAAGTCAATCATATTATCATAATATTCATTGAAAAGCTTAGTAAAATATCTCATCCACCTTTGTTGAATATCTTTTTCTAAAAAAAGTAATTTTTTATCTTCATCATTAATGAACTTCACTTGAACTAAATACAAACTAATCCTATCTTTTTGTTTGGCTAATATATACATATATCTTTCGTCCTCTTAAGAATCTAATCTATTATATAAATCATTAAAAGCTAAAATATTTGCATCTTAGATTACTTTCATAAACACCTTATGAGTCTCTTTATATATTTCTCAAATTTCAGAATTTTTACATCTAAACTAATTATTATAATAAAGCTTCTTATTTTTTATTTTTTTCTTGTACTTTTTGATTCCACCACCAACTGTTTTTATTATTATGATATTTTTCTTTTGAAACTCCAAAGCACATCCTTTGCAACATTCTTTATATTACTATCTATTTTTTCCCACATAACATTCGTTTCCTCATGCAATCACAAAATCTTAAGATCACGAATCTTTCTCTCAAAAATATTTTTGTTAGTGTTTTTAAAAGCCCCCACTAATCTTAGAATAACATTTTACTATATTTTTCATATTTTGCCCTGTGGGCTCCGAAAATTCAGCCCCAGGCTCCGCCCGACTGCTGCTTTTCTTTTTCGGAGAGGGAGTTTTAACAGATTAAGTTCTGAGGTAAATTTTGGAAGGCAGATGAGTTTGTAGATAAGACACTACCCAGAGATTCCGCCCACATTTTGTGAGGACTTTATGATCTGAGTTCTGGTTTCCTATAGGCGCAAGCCCCTATAGCTATTACCCCTCCTGATAACGAGAGAGAACTTTCGATTAAGGCTAGTCGTCAATCAGATATGTTGTATCCGTGAATACATAGTATCAGGCATATAGTAGCAGGATAAATTTGGGATGTTGGAAATTTTGGATGTTTATAAATTTGGGTTGAAAGATTTGATGTTTAAAATAAAAATTTCACAATCTTGCACTTAGAACGGATGATGGGGGAATGGATGATCGACTCGATCAAGAAACCCATGCTTCCGTCGTCCCGGGCCATCGTGGTCCCTCGTCTACATAGTCAGAGGAGGTAGTCGACCCAACCTGTCAGAAGGATCCTTATCGCCAGCCATGTGTTGCTTCTTCCAAGGGAACCTTGTAGACCTAGGGTGAATGTTTGTCTAAGGGAAAAAATTTGAATACACCTTAGCTAACATAAGGCTTTATACCCTATCAATCATATTCTATTGATTCGTATCTCAAATATTTAATGTCATTAAGAAAAATATTGGCTCTGGCCATAACAAGTATTTCGTGGTGCAATTTGGCAGCAAAACCACTCGGTTCAGAGGGCCCCGGATCATAACCGTTTATCCTGCAGTGCCATTTGGCAGCAAAATCGTCGATTATAGGACACATACCACGTCCTTATTGGCAGGAAATTGTTTGAGAATAAATCCTAGTGATATTTTTGACTAGGCATTAGCTCCATGTGAGCTGAAGTAAATTTCAATTTGTCCACCCCGACAAACTATTGCGGATGGTGGATGGATTTTATTTTAAGTGATTTGATGGATGAATTTGATTATAAATATCTTGAATCTTGGGATTTTAATGATTTTTTTATTTTTGGAATTTTAGAATTTTGGATTTTTGGGTATTTGAAGTGACAATTTGAAATACTTGAAATTAATCCCTCCGATTGAAATTTAAATTCAACACGATCATCATCGGGGTGACTTTGAGGTCACTTAAAGATATTTGAATATTGTAGAAGTTTGAGGGCATTTTAAAATATTTGAGATTAACCCCTCCGGTTGAGATTCACATTCAACATGGTCATCATCGGAGTGTTTGGGGTCATTTCTATTTGAAAATATTTGCATTTTGTAAATAAAACTTGTCGAGTCCGTCGAGTTATCGACAAAGGATCAGATTTCATGGACTTTATGCCTTTATTAATGAATTATTTTGATTATAGGCCTTGAAGACCTAATATGAATGTATTAAAATAATGTATCGATCGCCACAACCGTATATTTATTTGATGGTTCGAACCATGTCAACTCTTATTGATCCACATATAATGATAAGGTTTGAACTTGAATTTACTCATCGACCCGCACAGCATCCCTAGACGTCACGTGTGTATCAATAACACGCTCACCGAGGCCCATGCGAGTGTTTGGAGGCATTTTATACTTAAACTCTATCGACTCCTTTTTACTTGCTTAGGAGGATTGGGTTTAAATTTGATGACCCATGCAATAATACTAGACGTTACATGTGTACCAATAACATGCTCGTAGGGGCCCATGCAGGTCACAATTGTATTTACCCATTAAGTGTACCTATGTGCATAAAAATTATGGTGCATGTGCGGGGGTATTCTTGGATTATTTGTAGACGCCTTCTGTCCTCTTGTATGAATGTTGCAGATTCAGTGGCGTGATGTAGCAGCTTTTGAATTGAGTTGTTCGCTGCTTTATACAGATAGATTGTCGTGCACTACTTGTCGCTTTCTTCAGGTGGATTGCAGTGCACTAATGAATCTCCTTCTTCAGGTCGTAGAAGCTTGCGCTTGTTGTAGTACTTCAAAATTTGTACATATATAGTATGTTGGATGCACGATCACTGTTCATCAAGAAACTTGCATGTCTAAATAATCTAATCCAACTCAATGTTTAGAACTTGGTTGAACTGAGATTCACTCATTCCATAATAGTTTGATCTGGCTTTCTCTTACTAAGACTCGTATAGAAATTTGTGGGGGAATTTCTTGATTATGTCATTTTCATCATTTCCCCACATATGGGTACTTAGTTTTGTCCCCCTCACATTACATGAGCGGTCCAGAGATTACCTACCTCGTCTCAAGCGCCGTGCCGGTTTTCCTCCCTACTACGCTACGTGAGCACGTAGGGGGTTTGCCGGCTCGTCACTAGATTTGAGAGCAGGATTTTCAAGTTAGAAGTTATACCTAGGGGACCGACGGCGGAGGCTCGTGGATCGAGGCTAAGGGAGGAGCACATTGCTTCTTTCTTTTTTTTATGTGAATTAATTATAATTAATATTAATTAATTATAATTAATTAATGAATTATTTTTAATTAAATAATTATAATTAATTAAGATAATTAATTAATGTTTATTATAATTAATTAAAAACATAAGCCATAATTAATTATAACTAAATGATGTTAATTAATTTTAATAAATTATAATTAATCAATAATAATTAATAATAAGTAAATTATAATTAATTAAAAATAATTATAATTAATTAGAATTAATTAAAATAATTATAAATAAATATTTATCATTATCAGTAATTAAAACCCCTCAGTTCGGCAGATTTATGGGAGTAGGCCGAAGAAGCGTGCAAAAGGGAAAATTACCTTCACAGCAACGATCCCCTATTCTTGCTTCCTATCAAAATGTTGTAACTTCCGCACGTACAGTAAGGGAAAGCCATCGAGGTGAGCGAAGTTGAACAGCAAAGGGGCGAAGAAGCACGCGAGAGGAAAGAAAGTTACCCTTACGGCTAGCGAGATCCCTTGCTTCCAATCAAGGTGTTTCAACTTTTGATCCTTCGGGAAGGGATGCCGTCGAGGGAGCAAAGTCGACCGACCACGAAGGAGCGCTCGGAATTGGAGAAAGTTATCTCATAGCAAGCAAAGCTTCAATCGTTGCTTCTGATAAGAATGTCGTAACTTCCGATTCGGCTTAAAGGGAACGTCGCCAAAGGAGTGGAGTCGAACAGCCAGGAAGGAGCCGGAGTAGCGATGCTTGCAATCTCTATACCTCCTGCGAAACTACGAAGCTGAACCGCAACGAAGAAGCACGCGAGAGAGAAAATGGGAGAGTAGAACGAGCTAGAACGAGAGAGAGGCCGAAGGCCTCTTCTCTTTGGCTATTTAACGACGCGAAGTCGTGCGACGTGGGAGGAGCCTCGCAGACCTGTTTGCGACGTGCGAAGGATGACTATGACGTGCGAGTTCTGACCTTTTTTTTATTTTAATTGCAGGTCAACATGCCCTTTCATCTTAAAGTCCAAAACTAATGATGGATACACAAACTTTCACTTTGAATAACTTTACAATCTTTGTGATCTAAATGATCTATTTTTCTTATAAGAAAATAATCAATTTGAGCTTTACTATAACCATTCTTATAAGTAATCAGATGCTCATCTTTTTTCTTAAGTATTAGCAATTATAAAATCATAAGCTAGAGAAAGATCTAATATAGTCTTACAAGCTTCATTAGTCGCTCCAAACTCATAGCCACCATGAATACTTTTAAATTCCTCTACATCTTTACCAATATGTCCATTTAAATCTTCTCCAATAAAAACTCTTTCTTCAAGAGGTATCTTTTGAATTAATTCGTCTAGGTTATTTCAAAATTTTAATTGTAAACACATATTCAAACCTACTTGAGGAGCATAAGCACTTATAATATTAATAATCTTAGCATCAATAATAATCATCAAAACTATAATTTTGTCTCCAACTTTATATTTTTTTAACATTATCCTTCAAACTCTTATCTATAATCACACCTACACTATTCTAATATGACTTCTGCCAGAATACCAAAGCTTAAATCTTAAACTATCAATCTTTTTATTCTTCCCTCCAACTCATTTAGTTTCTTTAATGCATAAAATATTTATCTTCCTATTAATCATAATATAAATTAATTACATTAATTTACTTGTAAGAGAAACTACATTCCAAGATCCTATCCGAATTCTAGTTTCATGGACTAACTTCTTTGCTCACATATATCCATAATGTGGGAACCCTTGTCTATTTAACTGTGGGCTCCGAAAATTCGGCCCTGGCCTCCCCGCCGCGCTTTTCTTTTATTCTGAGCGAGGGAGTTTTAACTGAATAAGTTCCGAGGTGGACAGCTAGCATTAAATTTGTCGAATATCATGACATGAGTTTAATACATTGTGTAAATGCTAGGGCTTCCCTGGAGCGAACACACGGTGTATGACTTAAAACATCTAAGAAGTGTTAGCAAGAGGCGCTTGCATCGTGACCCCATGTGGAAGTTAATGTTGACCTCTGTGTAATGACAATAAGAAACAAAAAAAAAATCTAAACAGACCAAAACGCTCCTATCCACGAAAACCGCGGAAATCTCGCAGAAATCCCGCTAATTACTGCAAAACGGGCGCGCTCCAGTCGGAATTTTCCGTGAATCCTGCTCAAAACGCGCGGCGTGCGCTCCTCGATCGAGCGGCCCAACATCACTCGTTAAATAGCGAGGGGGCTGCTCGACTCTTCACGCTCGGTCTCCACTCCTACGACAGCTCTTCCTCCATGCCTCCATCTCTCCCGTCGCCCCTTCACTTGCTCCGACCAAATCCCGATCTCCGCTCCTCCAGTAATGCCGAGCTCCGATCACTCCCTCAGCCGAGCTTCCTCCTGCGCCCTACCCATCCATCAAGTCGCCTAGAGAGAGAGAGCTGAAGAGAGAGAGGAGAGAGAGGAAGAGACGCTTACCCGAGCTCCTTCTTCGATTCCTTCGTGGTGTTTCGGCTTCTGGTCTTATGCGACGACTTCCCTTTTAGTTGATGATCGAAGTTACAGACTTACAGGTGTTTGATCTGGAATGCAAGCACAGGGAGCCTTCGTTGCCTTGTGAAGTTATACCTCTCCCTGTCTGACGCTCTCTTGCGACTCTTCCGGTGCTGTGGATCTGTCGCGGCATAGACGACTTTCCTTTCGTTGGGAAAGGATATTACGACATTTTGATCAGGAATGCCAACAGACGGGAACTTTTCTGGTGTGAACAGGCTAACTCTATTCAGCCGTCTACCCGCCTTCGTCTGGCCAATCGAGTTTAAAAAACAATAGTTTTTTATTTAATTATAATAATATTATTATCGTTTACTTATATTTAATGCTGTTAGTAATAAGTAAAATTAATTATAATTAATTTAATATTAGTAATTAATTATATATTATAATTATGATTAAGCTTGCTTAATTTATTAACTTATTCATCATTTAATATAGTTATAATTAATTTACTAATTATAATTGATTAATAAATTAATAATTAATTATAGATTTATATTAATTATTATTACGTAATTAATATTAATTATCATTAATGGGCAAAATGCTACTCTCTCATTCCCATCGATCCTCGAAGCGACACTGCCAACTGCCGCGGAAGGTACGAAATCTTCCGAAACTCAGATTGAATTTTATTTTTTTATCGCGCTCGTCTGTTCGCAGCGGACGGGATGAAAAACACCACCTATACACGCCTTTAATTGGCGCGTTGTGATGGGACCCCGGCTGACGCCTACGACGAGGCGGGAATCGCCTAAACTCGTACTTCGGATGTTCCGTGAGCGCACCGAAAAATTGCTTTACACGCCTTTATTCGTGTCGTTGGTGGGAAGGTGGACCCCGGTGCTGGCACCCTTACGTCGAGCGGGGTCAACTCATTAAGTTACCCTGAGCGGGGGAAAGCAAACTGATTGCATTGTTTAACAGTACCATCGAAGCCCGCGAGGTCGATCTCGTCTAAACTCAGATTCTCGCGTCTGTTGTTGCAGTAGACCGGAAAAACTGTCTTATGCACGCTTATTGCGCGTGGTAGATGAGATCGGCCGGTCTGTAGCTTATCGACGAATGCGAGCAAATCGGCCGAAACTCTACTTCGACATTCGTGGCGCCCCGGAAACCGTTATAACGCCTTCTATTGCTCTCTTGTTGGGTAAGGGACCCCGGGCTGGCACCTACGGTGAGCGTCATCTTATAAGTACCCCGACGGCGGGGGTGATAAGCAAATTGTGTCATTTTAAACAGTTAACGCAATAGACCTTCATTACACGCCTTTATTGCGCGTGGAGGGATGGAAAAAAAATCAATCCTGGCCGCGGTGTTCTTCGTCAGGGACACCTACCATACAGCTTATCTGCGCTCTGGTGGGAAATGTCCAGTTTCTCGTATGTTTTTCCCCAAACGGGGAGACGTCCTGGGGCTACCGATAATCTCGGTGAATCGACCTGGACTTATTTATACTCAAGTGAAAAACCGGATGACTTGTTCACTTAGGGACTCTTGAACGAAATCCCAAAGTGGCTTAATATAGCAATTTGAACCCAAATAAAAAATATTGTGCAAGAGGCTTAATTGGAATTGATCATTACTTAATCCAGCGTTTCGAACATAGTGGACTTTTGCATTTGATTACAAGGACTTGGACAATTGACTATCGGACTGTGAGACTTGATTTGGACCAAATTAACTTAAGCGAACTCTAAACTTCATAATTGAAATTGAATCAAGTTATAGACTGTAACTTGCAATGACGACAGGAAGGATATATTATGGGACTAAGACATATTGAACTTGTAAGTACTTAATTGCAGTTGGACATTTGAATTTGTTATTTTGATGCTCGGAACTAATGTAACAGCAAGTGGGTCTTATGACTCCCATGAACTCAAATCCAATGTGAAGATAAAAATGAGCTAGCACCCTGAGGCTCTTGAACTGATTTTGAACTGATTGGAAGGGTTCAGACTGAGGTCCAGTTTAGAACATGTTTGCCCCCACATCTCGACACGCAATTAAACTACGACGTCTCACGATTGTTATCAGTGTAAGCACCACAACGAATGCAAAATGCCGGTTAGCGCCATATAACCATCCGAGTCGAGGAACAGGACACGCATGTTCTTTCAACTAGAAGGCTAGTTGAATTAGCAGATCTAAAGTCAAAGTCTACGATTGTGTAGATGTAACCATTAATTAAGATGTAAGATCTCCCGACGAACCTATAGCCTGTTGATTGAGATGATAATACTGGAGACCAGCAATCAAAGCGTCCCTACAAACAATATACATACATTCAAACCACCTGAGATTGGTGTAAATGGTGGATCGATGCAGTAAACAGTGGCTTCTCCTACGAACAATTTCTAGGAGTTCATAGTAAATACAACGGGTCTCCTACAATGAACATGAGCCCACTTGTGGATTAACAACCAGTGGGCATATCGTAAGCACCACGAACCACTGTGGCACATACAAGTATCTCCTACGAATGATCCCTACGAGGTCAAAACAAGTACAATCGAGTCACCGAGATTTGGTGAAAAAGGGTGGATATGATGCAGAAGCAATGAGTCTTCTAAAACATTTTTCAGGAGTCGTAAGTAGGAGTGCCAACAGTCCCCATACAAAATGGATACTTGTGATAACAACAGTGTTTTGAAAGTCAATGAATCACTTGTAACACAAGTACGTATATCATCTACGACCAGTGGGATCAAGATCTACAAAAGTGCGCATCGAGTAACAAAGGGCGACCTGTTCTAACTTACGAAAGGGACACCCCCTGGCAGAAAAGGGGAAATGTTTGAACAATTAAGAACACAAACCTGTGTTCCAAAGGTCTCCTTTTTGATTCTATAATAAAGTAAGAAGAACAGTCTTTAGGTGCCCACAAAAGCACGGCAAATAGCAAGTTCCACTACGCCGAAAAGTCTAAAAGGATTCTTTCAAAATCAGCAGTCTTTTGACTCCAAAACTAGAAAATTCTTCCCCTGGTGAATGAGAAAGGGGGGGAGTCTAATATCAAGATGCAAATGCCAACGGATTGCAATTTCGTTAAAGCAGATAGGAATAACATCTATTGCAGAATACTCCCGCACATGCACCCTTAACTTGTATGTAATAGCGTTACACTTAAAAAGATCGTAATATGTAATACAAATAGTGCGCATGCGGCACCTAAGGCGATGGGTGTTATTGGATCACACGTGACGTCTGGGATGTCGCGGGTTGACAAGTGAATTCAGGTTCGAATACCGATCTACATATTACGGGCAATAGAGTCGGATAGAATCAAACCATTAAGAAATTAAAGTCGTGCGACCGGCTATTTGTTTTAAAACATTCATATTATAGCCATCAAGGCCTACAACCATACGAATTCACTAATTAAAGGCTCAAGCCTATAAAAAACCTCCCCCAGCCTCTGGTCGACAGCCCGACAGAGTTGACAAGCGTTCAATCCATAAATAGTAATGACCCCAACAAACACTCGATGATGGCCGTGTCTGAATGCAAATCTCAACCGGAGGGTGATTTCAAAGCTTCTCAAACATCTTCCAAGCTCCACCAAATACTCCAAAACTCAAAATCTAGAAAATTATCAAAAAATTCAAAAAATATATTAAAAATGATAATAAATCCAATCAAAGAATTAAAGCAAAACCATCACCCTCCGCAACAGATCTGCCAGGGTGGGACAAATTCAAATAAACTCTAGCTCAAAGAGTAAATGCCTGGTCGAAAATATTCACTAGGATCCATTCTCAAATAATCTTCTTGCAGTAAGAGTGGTACGTGTCCTATACGGCGGTTTGCCACAAATGGCTACTTGACTGGTAAACGGTTTATGACCCGGGGCCCTCTGAACCGAGTGGTGTTTGCCGCCAGAATGGGCACCACAGATAGCGGTTTTATGGCAGAGCCAATACGCTCCTAATGGCGTTAAATCCTTGAGATATGAATCAAAAGGATATGGAATCGAATAGGCACAAAAGCCCCTGTTAGCTAAGGTGGGATTCAATTTCCCTTAGACAACATTTCAACCCCGGTCTACAAGGTCCCTTGGACGAAGCAAACCCATGGCTTTGCCAACAAGGACCTTCTGTCAGGTATGGGTCGACTACCTCCTCTGACTAAGTAGATCCAGGGACCACGATGGCCCGGACGACGGAACCATGGGATCTGATCGGGGTCCATATTCATTCCGCCACCATCCGCGTTTTAGTACAAGATGGTACTGCAATTTCTATTTTTTAATATAGAAATCCTCCCAAAGTATCCCAATCCAAATCCAAATCTTCCCGAACCAGAATTCCAAATCCAAAAATCAATTCTTCACATTCCCAAATCCAACTTTCAATATCTAAATTCATTGCTGTACTAAATAAATGCCAGATAAACCACGTATTCTATTACGCTATCAGATTTGACGAACTAGCCTTAATCGAAAGTTCTCTCCTCTAGTTCGATCGGGAGAGGGTATTAACTATAGGGGCTTGCGTCCTATAGGCAAAAAGAATCAGATCAAAAGTCTCTCAACAAATAGGGCAATCTTCTGGGTAGTGTCTTATCTACAAACCCATCATGCCTTCCAAAATTT
>NW_021567071.1:0-664 GCF_001605985.2 Dendrobium catenatum
GTTAAAACTCCCCTCGCCGAATAAAACGAAAAGAGCGGGCGGAGGCTGGGGCCGAATTTTCGGAGCCCACAAACATTTCACTTGAAGGTAAACTGGTTTTAACGAAATCAGCATTCCTTTCTCTTCCTATGTTTTATCCACTATGTCGTTGGTTCCTTTGAGTATTCTAAAGGAATTTGATAAGATGTGTAGAGGGTTCTTATGGAGTAAAAATGATGGTAAAAATGTCCTGCATTATGCATCTTGGGATTTACTATGTAGACCGAAGAATGAAGGTGGTAGAGGCTTATTTTCAACAGTTATGAAGGTTGGTCCTTTACGTGCCAAATTTGCTTGGAATTTTTACTCAAAGCCAAATACTCTTTTGAATCTTATTCTTAGAGCTAAGTATGGAGGAGACTTGTGGTCGGGAACAGTGAAGAAAGGATGTTCTTCGACTTGGAAGATTGATGCGACCAAAAAATACAGGGGACCCTATATCTCTTGATCACAAAAGACACGACAGACTTCTACTGACGAAAATGACTAAGGACGAGAAGTATGAAAGAACAAACTCTTACATTTCAATTTAAACTAAACAAAAGAAAACTTACACCAATACAAACGACTCTTGCTAACAAAATGACAACACCCTAAATTTGCTGCACTTAGAGAAGAGAGATAC
>NW_021567072.1:0-369 GCF_001605985.2 Dendrobium catenatum
GTTAACCTTACAAATGAAATTGGGGTTTTGAGTTTGGTGACTAGATTGTTTAAACAATACCAAAGAAAAATGTGCAGAGTACATCCCTATAAATAAATTCCTACCAGATTTTTTTTTTCATTGTTATCTCATTTCTTAATCTGAAATTTTATTAATTTTTTTAACTGAATGGTAGATTTAAATTTCAAAATAATAATCTGATTATTCATAAATAATCATTTTAATCTCAAGTATTATATTAATTTAATTTAATCTCTTAACTATATAAATTTGATCTAAAATGATCTTTTTGAATTACATTTGAATTAATCTTGTAAATCCAAGAAATTAAATTGAGATCAATTGTATATCACAATAGTAATATAAGGT
>NW_021567073.1:0-1155 GCF_001605985.2 Dendrobium catenatum
TAATGAACTTTTCTTGAACTTGACACAGGTTTTAACACTTACTAAACTAATTTCAGACTTCGTCTGCTTCTGCTTTACACAATCATAAAAATTAAATTACAAATACATGATAATATACTTATCTTAAAACGTTATATGCAATTATATGATTACAATAACATATTTTCCTTCATGGTAGATGCTTGTTTATTATCATTTCTCTTTTTGTTAGGAAAATGAAATTTCTTCTAAATTTCATTTAGAAGGTCTTTCAAATGATAATGTTTTACTTACTATATAATGATAATTTTTTTGCACGTTCCTTAGAAGTTTTTTTTTTATGAACTTGGGAATTGTAAAATTTTATTTTTATTAATTATATTTGACATGTCAATATCAAATTTATTTTGTTGTTGCAAAAATGATAAACTTTCTGACGCATGGCTCATTTATACTTCCTATTGTTAAATTTATTCATTAATATGTTAAGAGATTCAACATTCCTTTAAGTTGATCCTTCCAATGTTCTTAAATTGTTCTCCTTCATAAGAATAATTCATTTTTTTGATGTAAAAATAATATTATAAAAAAGTTTTTAAAACCGCCAATGCCTGTCCCAAGCCCGGATGAAAAAGGATGAGGGTAAGATGATTTACCAAAATATCTTTGTTTAAATTTCTTAAAATTTTATTTTACAGAATTTAATATGAATTTCATAAATCCTTCCTAAATAGGATACCAAAAAAAAACTTTTATATATTTTTCTCATTGGTTTAATGATTTAATACATTATTTATCTTCATTATATGCAGTACAGATCCTATCAACTGAAAAAGAGAGTAGCAATAACAACCTTTATTTGTTTAAAACATATGATATGCATAAAGCATGTTTCTGGAAACTTGATTGAGTTGACATACTACTCCCTGTATCATTTTAATTTTTTAATTTTGTACAGCATGGTTCCTTGATAAAAAGATAAGAGAATAAATTTGATTAAAAATGGCTCGTAATAGAGGCAAATGAGGGATTTTGAGAGGAGTTGGGATGTACTTGCAAATATGTTCAAGGTCATGCTGCAGGGAGGGTTGCAAAAGGGTCAAAAGAAGTAAAACACTAAAATAAAAAGCTAATGTTTGGCACTGGGTTATTAACCATTTGCGACAGCACCTAACA
>NW_021567074.1:0-1081 GCF_001605985.2 Dendrobium catenatum
ATTTTTTCAACTTCTTTTTTTATAAGATGACTCATTTAAGCTGAAATGGAAATTATAATGTCAAATTAGAAAAAGATAAAACATGCAGGTCATCATGATCAGTTTGGTTGGGAGCATTGGATATCAACTAGGATGTCTTGAATTTAAGTATTACGCATCTGATGTAGGGGTGTCAATATTTGACACGATCTGAAAATTCGACACAAATCTGATTCGAAAATACCTGGTTAGGATCAACCCAGACCCAAAATGGTTCGGGTTCGAGTTCAACAAATGGACCCGTTTCAAAAATCAGGTCAAGTTCCAGTTGACCTAGAAACCTGAAATTGACCTATTTTTTCCCAAAAAACCTTTTTTTGACCTGGAAATTCGAGATTGACCCGTTTTTTACCCGAAAATCAGATATTGACCCTTTTTTTACCCAAGAACTAGCAATTTTTTGTCGATCCCAGGTTATTCGGGTCGTGTAGGGTTGATCCGGATCTGAAGCGGGTCGTATTCGAGTCTGAAAACCTGACTAGTTAGCAAAAATGGGTCGGGCTCGGGTCCGAATAGTGTCGGGTTAGTTTTGGGTTCAATCTGAACCTGATTCGTGACTCGAAACTGACGCCCCCTAATCTGATGTATGTTTGAGTTTATCATAATTGTCATAAATGCCCCTAAAAAAGATAAAATATATGAAAAAAAAAAAACTTTTGATCGTACTTCATCTCTCATTCTAAAAGTTCAAATCAAATATATCACAAAATTTAACAGAGATTGGCATATGCCTCAAAGGTTTAACATATTGTCTAATTTTAGTTTCGTTTGGGACTGCTTTTTTATTATTTAAAACAATTTTTTTAGTATAAAAATTATTTTTTAGATTAAAAAATTATTTTAAGTAGCAATAAAAAAAATCATCCCAGATGAAACTTTTATTTGTATCCTAATACGTAATAAGGTGAATGAAGAAAATATCTGAATTCTGGAGAAGCTTGTCATCCTTTGAGCTGATGAGATTTTGATTAGCATTTTGAACAACAGTGCTAAGAAAAATATCTTTAGGGGCTGTTTGGTATCGGATTTACAGCGGGATTTA
>NW_021567075.1:0-419 GCF_001605985.2 Dendrobium catenatum
CATCGGCCTGGCCGATCAGAACAAATCTCAGAAGATCGACCAGAGCATCACCTTGAATGCAAAACTGGATGATTGAAAATTGGCTTGATCGTCCTTGCCAATCTCATGATAATCCCAACCGATCAGTTTAAATCAAAGGAAAATCGTCCTGAGCATCGCCCTATTTACAAGCTAACCGATCCCGATCGTCCAGGAGTAACTAAGGATTTTGAATATATCGTCCTGGCCGATCCTTTGATTGTCCAGGATGATGTGATCGTATCAATCATCCTTAATTGCTCGCTTGATTTCGTGATCAATTAAGGCATAATTTGAGAATATCGTCCAGGCCGATCAATGATCGTCCTAGTAGATAATTAAAAAATACAATATATCTTAATTGTCTATGGCATCAACTTCTTTCTATTTTGAGCTTATCG
>NW_021567076.1:0-209 GCF_001605985.2 Dendrobium catenatum
GAGAACCGTCATCCTTTTACACTATCCCCAGTGTTGGTAGAGAACCGTTCGTCCTTTCATACTCTCTTAGTGTGGGCAGAGAACCCTTCGGCTGTTCAGACTCTCCGAGTGTGGGGCAGAGAACCCTTCGTCTATTCACACTCTCCAAGTGTCAGCAGAAAACCGGATCTTCTTGATAGATCTCCTCACAAGAAATCTAGAAGGTAGAA
>NW_021567077.1:0-203 GCF_001605985.2 Dendrobium catenatum
GTCATTTTTGTTGAGCATATTAAGGCTTCATTTGAGACAACTTTTTTATTGTTTTTAAACAATTTTTTAGTAAAAAAATTTTTTGTACAAATATTTTTAATGCAAAAAAATTTGTTTAATAAAAAATTATTTTAGAAAGTAATAAGAAACTTGTCCTAAAAAAAATCTAAGATTTCATTTGAAATAATTTTCTTAATGTTTTC
>NW_021567078.1:0-255 GCF_001605985.2 Dendrobium catenatum
TTAAACTTGTCGAGTCAAATTAGCCTTTATACCTCCTACAGTCCCTATTGACGGGTTGACGAAGTGGGGATTCCGCTACTACAGCTTTTCTTATGGTGTGTTGAGTAGATAGAACTACCAATTATCAGGCCATATTTGAGCTTAATGGATTTGACTTCTTATACCCATTCGAATCTTAAGCTTCAGGCTGTTGAAAGACTTTAAGCTTTCTAGCTCAACATATTGGAGTGAGTAACCACAAAAATCTCTTCCTTG
>NW_021567079.1:0-243 GCF_001605985.2 Dendrobium catenatum
GGGAAGAAGAGACTCGCCCCAGGTTGCCACACAAAAAGTCGGATTGCACAGGCAAAACGAAAAGCATTGGCCGTCCAAAGGGGGAGACAGAGAGCTGAATTCAGTCATCATCGACCGGTGAGAGTAAGTAGAGCCCAGCAGTCTACTTACTCCCAAGACCTGCTCCCATAACCAAAACAACTTAGAAAAACTTGTTTCAATCTATTAGCATTTCTCCATCTTAACGATTTAGCTCCCACAGCT
>NW_021567080.1:0-2832 GCF_001605985.2 Dendrobium catenatum
AATGGAAATCAAAATGATGTTTGACTTCTTCAGGATAGATGATTTGACCATAAACGGAGTACAAGGTGAAGCCTATAGGGATGCCCTGGATCTAGCGGGGATAGGTCCCAGCCCACTTGAGCAATTTGCCATTCTCCCGTTGATTCCTATTCAGATAGGGGACTTTTCTTTCTCATTCACAAATCCATCTTTGTTTATGCTGCTCACTCTCGGTTTGGTCCTACTTCTGATTTCTTTTGTTACGAAAAAAGGGGGGGGAAAGTCAGTGCCAAATGCTTGGCAATCCTTGGTAGAGCTTATTCATGATTTCGTGCCGAACCTGGTAAACGAACAAATAGGTGGTCTTTCCGGAAATGTGAAACAAAAGTTTTCCCCTCGCATCTCGGTCACTTTTACTTTTTCGTTATTTCGTAATCCCCAGGGTATGATACCCTTTAGCTTCACAGTGACAAGTCATTTACTTTGGCTCTCTCATTTTCCATTTTTATAGGCATTACGATCGTTGGATTTCAAAGACATGGGCTTCATTTTTTTAGCTTCTCATTACCCGCAGGAGTCCCACTGCCATTAGCACCCTTTTTAGTACTCCTTGAGCTAATCCCTCATTGTTTTCGTGCATTAAGCTCAGGGATACGTTTATTTGCTAATATGATGGCCGGTCATAGTTCAGTAAAGATTATAAGTGGGTTTGCTTGGACTATGCTATTAATGAATAATCTTATCTATTTCATAGGAGATCCTGGTCCTTTATTCTTATATATAGTTCTCGCATAACCGTCCGGAATAGGTGTAGGCTATATCAGCTAAGCTCAGTTTTCTACGATCTCATCTGTAATTTACTGTGATATGCTACAATATCTCCATCAGTTCAGACAAAACGAGGAGCCGAAATGTTAGAGGGCTACAGCCCTACGCTTTGCAGCACTGAACATGTTATTTCCGGCAGATATGTTTGGAGAGGTAGATGATAGGACTCGCTTCCTTGCTCGTCAGACACCTAGTTGATTGCTAGCCATACACCCATTTCCGAGACTTGACGTTCTTTCTTTGATACGCTTAAGAAAAAACACCTAGTCACTCGCTTATGCGCAATCCATGGCTGAAATGGTGAAGAGCGCCCAACGTTCATAGATGGACAATGAATTCAATTCCATGCTGAGATTGTCCACGCCTCTCAGTGCACTATAATGTCGAATATTAACCCTGTAGCGCATACTCTTATCAATGAACTTCAATCGCGCCTTATATCGATACACTATTCATTATAATACGCTAAATAGAGCTCATGAATCCTGCCAAGTCCTAATCAAGAGTCCTCATCTCATCTCACCTGCGTGTGTGTGATCAGTGATATCGACTATCTCACCTCTCGCGAGAGAGATCGTGAGCCGCTTTATCATCGCCCGAGCGAGAACATCACATGAGGACATCTATAATTTCTCGTAGCGATCACATCACGCTCTTCATCTCACCAAGCAGCATACTATCAACTACACAGCTGCCTAATTATGAAACATTATCCTACACAACACCTTCGTGATCGTATATCAACTTCGATCCAGCTGAAATCCGGGTCGTTCTCAGAACAGCTGCGTGCTTTATGCACACACAACATCTAATGCACTATATATCAATGCGAGTCATACTCTCTCTCTATAATAATCCAACACCATGCCCGACAGTCACACCTGCAAGGAGCCGTCATGCACACAGTCTACAAGCTAGAAAAACATTATACAATTACGCTATCATCATGCTAGCACCAAATTTAAACTAACTCATTATCCTTCTGTCTTCCTGTGTCATAGTGCTTTACTTTCGAGCATGTGTAAATCCGTGTAGTGTGAGGTCCGAGGAAGAAAATAGGCAGAAAAAAAGAGCTTGGCATATGCATTCAATGACACAGGCGCTAGTTTCGCTGACTTCCCACACTGTCATTCTTTCGTAGCTGGCGAGATTGAGGCACATGCACTAACTTACACTTCTTTGATATGTATAGGCTGTACAGATTGGGAACGCGTACCTCGCGCCTTCCTCATATTTATCCAATAGCAAAATTTTGAAAATAAAATCATTGAAATCACTCAAACCTATCATTGAATAAGAGTTGACTCTGAGAGCCAAATTTGTCTTAGTTCCTTCACGGGCAGGTGAATCCTATCTCCTTCTTTTGCTTCTGCATTCCCATAGCGTGTAGGATGATTTGACTTGGACTTCTTTAGAAGCCAATGACTAGTGTGCTATTGCCTTCTTTCTACGCCTGTATTTATGTTCATATTACCGACGCTTTCATTGAGAATGTGAAATAATATCACTAGCATTTTTTGTGTCAAGGACCAATAGCAGCAGGCAAGCCTCAATTACGCTACGTTCCAAAAATACAAATGTGGCTCGGAGCGCTGTTCCAGTCCGGGGAGACTAAGCCGATCTTCTCGGTCAGCCATGAATGACCTTCGAATTGATACTAAACAGACCTTTGTATACTATGAAATTTCTATGAATTTGTGACGTTTGACTTATGGGGGCTTCTCGTGGAAAGATTTACGGTTCAGAATCAAAATCGAATCTCTTTCACGCTCTTGATCTTTAGTTCATCTCGGTAGAACAAGGAAAAAGCCTATTTCCCACAAGAGCACACATTCATTACTAATCAGCTGCTTTTCGCATGATTGAATGAATCCACTATGAAATTTCATAGTCAATGAATCGGCTATATGGCATAGATTTTCAAGAGAGTGGGTCACATTTCTTTCTTTTTGAAAGATGGTAACTACGGATCCACTCAATAATCATTTTGGCATTTCCGCGGCCTGTAACACATCGTTATCAAGC
>NW_021567081.1:0-518 GCF_001605985.2 Dendrobium catenatum
AATATATCATGCATCAAACTTATCATTTCTTTATGCAATTTAACACTCAACTTTATGTATAAATTATAATGATCTATGAATACAAAAAAACTGTACAATATTCATTAAATTTAGAAAATCATAACTATTAATTCATCGGGTGATATTTCTATTTAAACCAATAAAAATGTTGAGAATAACGATACATGTTACATACAAAAAATTATACAATAAAAGTTCACTAAAATGAAAAATATCATATTTTTATCACTTTTAGGAGGAGAAAATATACCAAACTCAAAATCGTCAAAACAGAAGTATTATGGAGATCACTTGCAATAATCAGAATAATCTTTTATAATAGGAATGATGGAAGAACAAGCATCAGAGAGCTTTCTCTCTCCTCTCTCTCTCTCTCTCTCTCCTCTTTTCTCTTTCTTTTCTTCTCCTTCTCCTTTCTTTCTTTCTTCATAAAGCAAATGGAATGAAGGTGGTGGTGAAAGATATTTATATTAAATATATATATAATTGATTCAGTG
>NW_021567082.1:0-363 GCF_001605985.2 Dendrobium catenatum
ATTTCTATGATTTACCTAATGTCATTAGTTTTAGATTGCATACCTTATACCAATCACCATTTAGATTAAATTTTCAAATGAATTTCATATAATTACTTACATTTCTCGTCTATTTCTTCTTCACTTTTTGTTGTTGTCAAAAAGGGGGAGAAATTATAGTGTTTGTATGTTTTATTTTTGTATGTTTGTTTGCATTTGTTTGCATTTTGATTTTGTGTTTGACTTTGTATTTTTTGGCTTGTGTTATTTTGTTAAAAATTTTTGAAAAAAAAAATTGTGTTCTTTATACCTCCTTATTTTTATGTATTCATCAATTCAGGGGGAGTATAGGAGATTTGTTTAAATTGAAATCATACAAACAAT
>NW_021567083.1:0-240 GCF_001605985.2 Dendrobium catenatum
TGTGTATACAAACTACTGTGCACGTGCGGGGGTACTTTGAAAGTATTTGTAAACGCCTTCTGTCCGCTTGTATGAATGTTGCGGATTCGGTGGCGTAGCATAGCGGCTTCTGAATAGAGTTATTCACTGCTTTGTACAGGTGGACTGTCGTGCACTACTTGCATGATTTACGCATGTAGATTGTAGTGCACTAACTAATCTTCTGCTTTTCGGTTTGTTGATGCTTGCATTCATCGTAGT
>NW_021567084.1:0-287 GCF_001605985.2 Dendrobium catenatum
TTTTTTTTTGATCCGCTGTCGACGCACAGCACCTCGATTTGAACGTATTTGGATTCTGCATATGCTGAAACTAGTTTTACTTGAAAAGTTTGGGTCTGTGTGCAATTATTTTCAAAACAGCCAGCTGTACTATTTTAAAATTATTTAATTATCGTATTTGAACTTTGAAATTACGTAACTTTGTCGTTTTAAGTCCGCTGTCGACGCACAGCACCTTGTTTTGAATGTACCTTGAATTCTGCATAGTTTGAAGCTGTTTTCAGATGAAAATTTTGTCTGCATTTTCT
>NW_021567085.1:0-2600 GCF_001605985.2 Dendrobium catenatum
ATTTCATTAATGCAGCAAACCACTTCCCAATTTGTTGATCCTTTTTGCTGGCTTGGGGAATGGCATAATCGTTAAAGCAAACTTTATCTTTGCATACTAATTACTAGAGATCGCTTATAGTTCCACGCTCTTGACGGTATTGTAACCGTCTCCGTCAAATTCAAAGAGTCGCCTCCTTTAATTCGATGATCTGATCATTTGTGGAATGGTTGTCCAAATAAAACTTCACAGATTGAAATGGAACGACGTGACTAGGCACTCGTCTACTTTCGCTCTGATTCTCTCGTCTTTGGCCAAGAACGAACGAACAAAAGGCTCAAATCTCTTTCACTCCTTGCTTCTTCGGTTCTTCTCCTCCCCTTCTCTCTTTTCAATCCACTCTCTTGGCTCTTTTCTTTTGTTAAGAGAAATGAGGGGTCTATTTATAGATTTTCTGGAGTGGCATACCCCGTAAATAGGTGAGAGATCAAGGGTAAATGGGGAGTGGTTGGATGGACGGCCGATATTGAACCCCTTGATCATAGACCGTTCGTCGGGCATTTGGAGGCCTTAGAAATGTCAGAATTTGGCGATCTTGGGCTCGTTGGATTCGTCTCGTCGAGCCGTTCGATTCGAGTATAAGCTCGTTAAAATCGGAGACCGTTTGGTATCTCAAATTGCTGTTTGAATCTTCCAACAGCGCTTCGGGTCCATGATTCGGACCCATTTGGGCTCGGATCGAGTTGAATTTGGTGTCGTTGGGTTCGCATTTCCGAGACGCTCAGTTCGACTGTAAGTTTGCTGAAATCGGAGTTTGGATGGTCTCCAAATTAATTTTTGAAGTTTCCAACTTGATTTTGTATTGAAATTCGAGCCATATTAAGATAATTTTTTAGGACGTATCAGTTGCCCCCCTATTTTCGGACGTCGAAGCCCTCAAAGTTCGAATATATGTGTCGTGGTAATTTGCTACAGTACCTGGTTGTGGTTGCTACAGTACCGGTTGCGATTGCTACAGGAGCCGTCGGTTACAGCATAACTTGCGGTTGCTACAGTGCCCGGCTGCGGTTGCTACAGGATTTGCTGTTAAAGCATAACTTGCGGTTGCTATAGTACCGAGTGCGGTTGCTACAGTGCTCGTCATAGCAATTTTCCCATCTGCTACAGTGCCCCCCGGTGCGGTCGCTACAACAATTTTCCCTGTTGCGGTTGCTACAGTAATTTTTTTTTTTTTTTTAAAAAAGAGTTGAGAGAGTGGGCGAGTGGGAGAGTGGAGAGAGAGGGAGAGAATTTCCTCTTCTTCCTATAAATAGCCCCCCCTCTGAGTTTTGTTTCTTGCACCTTCTTCTCCCTTCTCTCATTAGAGGTCTTCCTCTGCCCTTGGATAGTTGGTATCCACTGTCCAACAATAGAGCCCCTCTTTGCAAGTAGGAATTTCCCCCTTCTCCTCAAGCTGAGGCCTTCCCCTAGTCTTGTGCAGGCGGTACCTCATGTGCAGTTCTAGGGCCCCTCACTGAGTTGAAGATACTCTTTTTTCTTTCTCATTCTCCTCAAGTTGAAGCCTTCCCCTAGTCTTGTGCATGCGGTATCTTCTGTGCAATTCTAGGGCCCCTCACTTAGTTGAAGAGACTCTTTTTTCTTGTGAGAGATTCCACAACCAAGAGAGATTCGTAGTTGGTTCACAACGAAGGTCGGGGATAACCGTAGTTGGAGAAGGAGGTCGTAAGGACAATATTTGGTAGAGGAAGTTATAAGGACTGTTGTCGGCGAATAAGGTAGTAAGGATCGTAGTCGTCGACGTAGATTGGAAGAACGGTTGTCGATGAGCGAAGGAGATTGGAAGTCCGATGACGGGCGTAAATCCAACGACGGGCGTAAGTCCGACGGCGGGCGTCAGTCTGGTGTCGGGTATATGTCCGACCAAAGTTAGCCTATAGGCAGTAGTTCGTCGACAGGTAGTAGTCCGACGGCAAACAGAAGTCCGATGTTGGGTAGAAGCACTGAATCGGGTAGAAGACCGATGAAAGTCCTTTGACGGGTAGTAGTCCATCGACAGGTAGTAGTCTGACGGCAGACAGAAGTCCGACATCAGATAGAAGCACTGAATCGGATAGAAGACCGATGAAAGTCCTTTGACGGGTAGTAGTCCATCGACAGGTAGTAGTCCGACGGCAGACAGAAGTCCGACATCAGATAGAAGCACTGAATCAGGTAAAAAGCCGATAAAAGTCCATCGACGGGTAGTAGTCCGTTGATAGGTAGTAGTACGATGACAGGTAGTAGTCCGTCGACAGGTAGTAGTCCGACGACAGACAAAAGTCCAATGTCGGGAGGAAGCTCTGCATCTAGCAGAATCCCAACGAAAGTCCAATGAAAGGGAGAATTCCGGCATCATGTAGAAGTCCGTTGACGAGCAGAAGTTTGACGATAAGGAGAAGTCCGATGTCGTGTAGAAGTACGGCCTCGGGCAGAAGACCGATGAAAGTTCGTCGACTGGCATAAGTCCGACGACGAGTAGAAGTCCGCCGATAGGGAGAATTCTGGCATCATGTAGAAGTCCGTTGACGAGCAGAAGTTCGACGATAAGGAGAAGTCCGATGTCGTGTAGAAGTACGGCCTCG
>NW_021567086.1:0-376 GCF_001605985.2 Dendrobium catenatum
GCGGCGCGTTCTGGTTCGGCCAGCCAAGACGCGGCGGAGGTCAAGCGGGCCCACGCGGTTTTGAAAACCGCGGCACTTAACCACGTCAGCACGTGGTTACAGCCGTTGGATCATCTACGCGACAAAACAAACGACTGGGATCAAATCCCGCGGTCTGATCTCGCGTGTAGAGATCAAACGGTGGGATTTTGATCCCGCAATTTCTGATCGACGGTCCGGATGGCGCCGGACCAGAAAATCAGCCGTTTGATCAAAGGCCGGTTTGAGAATGCCGCGGTATAGCTTGATCTGGACAGTTGATCTTGCGATCAACGGTCCAGAAAATGCATAACTCATGCCCGTTCGGACCTGAAGCCCTGATCGAAAACATGGCTCA
>NW_021567087.1:0-314 GCF_001605985.2 Dendrobium catenatum
ATTGTGAACTAAGATAGGGTTTATTTTATTCTAGAATATTTGGTTCCTATAGAAGCGAGCTCCTATAGTCAATTACATCTCTAAAGAAAAAATTTTGATTAAAGTGGAGATTAGATACATTTAGAATTTAAAATACCAAAGAGTTACCTTATATACTTTGAAAATATCAATCATTCATTTAAAAGTGTCATTAAATTTAATAGAAAATACCTTTGATACCTGGCATTCTTTTTACTATGTAAATACCTATGGTTAAAATTTTTCCTCAATAGAATGGGTCAAAAGAGAAGTTTAATAGTTATTTACTTTTATTG
>NW_021567088.1:0-343 GCF_001605985.2 Dendrobium catenatum
TATACAAAAATGGCACTGCATGTGGATAGCCGAGTAAACAAAAACATGAATATTACAAAAAATCAATCATTCACCTCACATTTCAAAATCCAAACCGGAGAAAGCAACATGTTTTTCAAAAAAAATAAAAAATTCAGAATCTGACCAGAACGACTGAAGGAGGCAACGTTCGGCCCTTTCCACTTCGTGAATGAGCAGGCCTGCAGGAGCCAGGAAATTACTTTTTGCCTTCTTGTTTCGCGAACGAGCAGCACAGAAATGGTGTTGGCTTCTGAGCTTCGCACGCCATCAGGGAGGAAGATAGGTCAAAGGCAATGAGGGTTTTTTTCTTTGTTGAAGCTCA
>NW_021567089.1:0-230 GCF_001605985.2 Dendrobium catenatum
ATTTTAGGTGATGTTCCACTAATATGATAATGTAAGTCGTACTCATGACCCCTAATCCACTGGCAAATTGCTTCGGTACTTTCTTTCAAGAATAGCAAATTAATGTGACTTCTATCAACCTTTATAGTTTTTTGACTTCCTCCAACATATTTCATCCTACTTTCACTTTTCACCTCACTCCAATATCCTCCAAATTTCAACACAATAGCGCACACATTGTTGCAATCCAT
>NW_021567090.1:0-235 GCF_001605985.2 Dendrobium catenatum
TGTTAAGGTTTTAAAGAAAGTGAAGCCTCTTATTAAAAAAAAAAGAGAAGAAAATTCAAGGGATGCACAAAGAGCTTTAAAAAAGATTCAAAATCAAAAGAAGCGCAAAGTGCACCAAAGAAATAAAAAGTGTGCAAAGCACGTCACAAAAAAAAAGTGAAAGAGGCTTCCTTCTTTTTAAATCCTTAAATCTCAAATAGCCCGATCACCGTTAATAGCTTGACTTTGAAAAATC
>NW_021567091.1:0-299 GCF_001605985.2 Dendrobium catenatum
TCTCTTTGTGCCTTGCTCTATATTGTTTGCATCATCAAGCTGAACCGGCCTTGTGTTGGGTTTGCGCCCAAGTCATGGAACTACTGTAGTAGGTCTGATGGCACTTAAATCACATCTTGTTGATTGCTATAATTTCATGATTACAAACCCAACCCCTTTGGTACCTTAAGTTGCATTGTCAATTGAGGCTAATGCTTGTAATCTTCCTGTGCACTTAATGAGCTCTATGCTTAATGCATATTTCTCTAGAGTTTTTCTTTCTTTTTTTTTTAATAATTTCATGATTTGCATTTTTTAAT
>NW_021567092.1:0-247 GCF_001605985.2 Dendrobium catenatum
AAATCGAAAAGGTCATTCAAAATAACCTTATCAAAAATCAAAGACAACCCCCTACAGCTGAGTTTTCCTTAAAAAATCTCCAAAAGTCATTAAAACAACGTTACCCTCATGAAACTCCAGAACAAATTAAAATTCGCCTCAAAAAGGCTTACTGGGAACAAATGACTTAACTATTTCCTAATGACGACGATATGACCTCTCAGCAATCCAATGATACTATTCCAGATGCTTGGGACCACTCAACCAT
>NW_021567093.1:0-230 GCF_001605985.2 Dendrobium catenatum
TGTTACCAGATGGGTCTAGCATGATTGCTTCAAGTATATGTTCACTCCAACTTTCTTTTTTGTGAGAAGGATTTTGAAGTTAAGTTAATTGTACTACCTCTTAAGGAATTCGATGTGATTTTAGGGATGGATTGGATGTCTAACCAGTTCATCTCTATAGACTGTAATAAGAAGGTAGTGAAGATCAAGTTTCCTGGAGGAGAGAAACTTATTTTTCAGGGTGATCGAGG
>NW_021567094.1:0-251 GCF_001605985.2 Dendrobium catenatum
TATTTTCACTCAGAAGGATTTGAATCTGAGACAGAGACGATGGCTTGAGTTGATCCAGGATTATGACCTGACTATTCAGTATCATCCTGGGAAGGCTAATGTGATAGCGGACGCTCTGAGCAGGAAGTCTTCTGGATTATCAGGTTTGCAGCTTACTTGTGATGATTTTCTGATTCGAGACATGGAGCGATTGCAATTGGAGGTGATTTCCTCTAGTGATTTGGATTTGGCTCAGATAAGTATTCAGTCGA
>NW_021567095.1:0-289 GCF_001605985.2 Dendrobium catenatum
ACCTTCACGTATGATAGATGGAGTCAAAATTAATATTACTTTTACTAAATGGAGTAGAATAGAACTAGTCAATGCACAACTAAATGCTAAATGTTTGAATTGTTTTTTCTATGCATTAAATTCTGACTATTGCATGAGAATCTCTACATGTACTACTGGAAAAGAAATTTTGGAAAGATTATGCATTTCGTATGAAGGTACTAGTGAAGTCAAACAGTCTAAATTGAATATTCTAATGCGTGATTATGAACCTTTCAGCATGAAACCATATGAGACTATCTTAGACATG
>NW_021567096.1:0-250 GCF_001605985.2 Dendrobium catenatum
TTAACGAGAATTTGGCAAACTCTAAAGCAGTGTTAGGGGACAAATATGGACCCTGGATACATGTCAAGTATTGGAAAAAACCTTTTAGAAATTTTAAACCAAGATCATTCATTACAGATATAAAAAGAAATACAGTTAGCAAGGAGGAAGTTACAATCCCGACAATTCATTCTTTTCCCAAATCTAGTGATGATGTTAACCATCTACAAGCTATGGATTTCTCTGAAAATGTGGTAGCTGACTCTGGTAT
>NW_021567097.1:0-832 GCF_001605985.2 Dendrobium catenatum
AAGAACATGATATGAAATGCATAGATAGGATGTGTACATTCCTATATAATTTTATTACATTAATTTAATTTCGATAGTCTTTATCGATGTTTGATTTGATGCTTTATATGATTTATGTATTGATTGGTATTACATATACGATGATTGTTTTATAAATTTGACAATCATACTAGTTTACTACTTTACTGGCTTTCATACTATAGTGTTTTACTTGTTATAAATTCTACTACTATTGTATATGAATTTTACTATTTTTACATTGATTTAATAATCATATGAATATAATTTCTATAATTTAATTTTTGATATGCATATTTCTCCTTTATTGTGCCTTGAATTTAGTTATAAGTTTTAGTGACCTGTTGGGTTTTTTAAGCTCATTTTATATGGTTAAATGATTTTAGGTCAGGATAGGGGAGCAGGAGTGTGAGGCTTATCAGGATTTTTTCATGTTCTATTTCTTTTTTGTTTTAGGTATTCTTTTATACTCAAGATAGGATAGTTATGATATGATTGTATATATCATGAGTATTTGTATTTGATTTTGGCAATGAATACAAATGTGTACATTAATATTTTGAATTATAGAATATGATCGTGAAATCAAGTCATAATTGTTTTCCTTAAATTTCAGAAAAATTTTGGAAAAATTAACCTGGATCATCCTGGACGATATTTTATAGTCCTGGACGATCCACCTGGATGATGTCTAAAAATAGGTTATTTCTAAATAGATCTGGTGGCAGATTCTTTCTGAATTGAGCCTATCGTCCTAGCCGATACAAAATCGTCCAGGACGATGTGTTTTGCATAATGACAGCTGCTTTAATGA
>NW_021567098.1:0-275 GCF_001605985.2 Dendrobium catenatum
GAGAGAGAGAGAGATAGAGAGAAAGAGAGAGAGAGGAACTTGTGAGGGGGAGTATATGAGAGGGTTCACAAAGGTTGCTCTAAGGAAGGTTCCAAGTTGTCTTCTCCATTCTTCGTCCTTCGTCCTTAGGAGGTTCTTAGGAGGTCTACTTCAGCAAAAGGTCCAGGTTCTCTGCCCGCTTCAAAAGGAAGTAAAAAGAGTTGGTTCTCTACCGCGTTGGTGTTGATAAAAAAGAGTATATTATAAAGGCTTCTCTGCCTACCTGTGGGAGCTAA
>NW_021567099.1:0-404 GCF_001605985.2 Dendrobium catenatum
GCTTTGACGCCTACGTTGCTGCACAGGAGCAGCAACAATCTGAGGACATTACTCGATACGACCAGCACCGCACTGAGGACTTAGCCAGATTTGACAACTACATGACTCACCAGCAGCAGCAGCATGACCAGGACATCGCCTGGGTCAATGTTCAGTTTACCACGCTTGCTAGCTACTTTCAGCAGCCACCTCCACCACCTCCATCTGATGATCAGGGTCCTTCGTTTTTCTAGTCTGTGTATTTCTGCTGTTTGTTTCCTGTTTTATATAGTTTGCTTGTTAGTCTTTGTTTGTTGTGATGTTTTCTTTTGTATCTGGACACTCTTTTTGTGATGAAAAAAGGGGGAGTAGGGTATGGTAGGAAAAGTTGTTGGGTTTGTAACTTTGAAATTCTAATAGACTTT
>NW_021567100.1:0-340 GCF_001605985.2 Dendrobium catenatum
TATTTTAAACTTTGCCTAATTGTTAATGAGATCTTTAAGAATTCTTATTCTCTAACTGGATGGGAACTCTAGGATACTAATCAACCCTCGGGTTGTCTTAATCTTTGATATCCCCTGCATCTCAACAATTTCAAAATGGGAGATAGTGGATTTCATTACATTTATAAGAAGTTTAAATTAACAAATTTATTTTTAATAAATTCATTTTTTCTTGTTAAAAAAAAGGAATCATTACCTTCTTTTTCTTAGTTTGTATTAGGTTTTCTTCGTTTTCATTTTAATGCAATTTATGCATTATCTCTCAAAAAAAAAAAAAGACAACCAAAAATCAAAACTCTCC
>NW_021567101.1:0-859 GCF_001605985.2 Dendrobium catenatum
CTTAATCTCCTAGATGGTAAAAATATTTTGTGATTGTATCTCTTTCTCTAACCTATTTTAGTGGTATAATTTCTTTTCTAATCAAAAGTCTATCTCAAATTAAAGATTGTTTATGAAATTGATATCTTTTCTTAAGCTTTCTTAAGCAAATCTATCTTATAATGTTTAAAGTTTTTTGTCACATCAAGATCCCTCGTTACTCTTGTCTTTGATCATTAATTCTGTTTGTGGTAAGTCTTCCTTATGTTAGAGAGAGAGCTCTTATTCTCTAATATCTGAGAAGATATATTCACAACTAAGTTTTTTTAAGAGATCATAAAAGAGAATGTAGCTTGTAAAAATAAAAGAAATTTTTGGCCAATGATGCCAACAAAAGAAGCGCAAAGACGCCAAAATTGAAAAACCTATAAAAAAATGCGCAAAGCGCCACTCAAATTGACAAGAGGCATAAAATGAGCCCACTCAAAAGCAAGCTATTCTCTCTTTTAAATCTTTTAGAACTTAGAAGTTTTGGTTCTCAAAGACTTGATTTTGGTTGTTTTGCGATCGAGACAGATTTACTTTGGTTCATTATTTTATAAAGATAGTTTTGTCTTAAACCAAGTGATGGATGGATTCTTTTTCTCATATTCAATTAATTCTTTGAATTAGGTTATTGATTTCAAAAGATAATTCTACCCTAAGAAAACGTCTGAGCGAAGGGAAACCATGACCGGATATTCTACTATTCTATGGATGGTTGAGATTGTTAACCCACAAGTTTTTAAATTAATCACATGGAATACTACATCATTTTCATTCCTTGGTTTAAAAAAAAAAAGTTGTTGTGATTTGCTATTGTTCTTTTGTGTTCCCTCCT
>NW_021567102.1:0-303 GCF_001605985.2 Dendrobium catenatum
AATTAAGGACTCACCAAGAAATGAACAGTAGCCGGATATTGATTTTCTCGTATCTGGATCTCCCGCCCAGTCCGCATCTGAAAATGATTTCAAAATAAGATCAGTTTTGGTAATGGGTAGCCCGAATTGTAACGTACCTTTTATGTAACGTAATAATCTTTTGAGCAAGTAGAAGTGTTTAGGATGCAGGTCATGCATATTCTGAGAGAGGAGATTGACGCTAAATGCTATATCAGGTCTTGTTAACGTGAGATATTGCAGAGCGCCTGTGATACTTCGATATAACGCCTGGTCAGAGGAGAG
>NW_021567103.1:0-337 GCF_001605985.2 Dendrobium catenatum
GTAATATATATATATATAAAATTAATCATGCATTAATAAATTGATATGAAACAAGTAAATTTAAATAATAAATGTTTTATCATATAAGCTTATTACATTTAATTTTCCTAATTCGATAAATCTTCATATTTGATAATAATTAAGCAATAAAATGAAGGTTATAAAATTTATTTAACCAAAAATCTTATAGATTTCTATAAAAAAATATTAAATATTTAGATTGTGAGCAAATTAAATCATGTAAGTAATATTAGTGGACAACAAACATACTCCTACGATAATGTAAAATACTTCAAGTTGTCCATCTTGGTCCATCTTTATCTCAACATTTGATTGA
>NW_021567104.1:0-214 GCF_001605985.2 Dendrobium catenatum
TAACAGACTACAACACTCACACAACATACTAACTCACGCGAACACAGATAGAAAAGTGGACAAGTCACAAAAGAGTGGTTTTAAAGTGTTCGATCTAATGGAACGGGTGTAGGGGGAGCAATGAAGACATCCTTAGCTAAAAGGGCATCTCCATAGGGCATCTTAGCTCGGGTCACGGACAGTCTCCCAGGGGTAGTAAGGTGATTGAGTAAGG
>NW_021567105.1:0-256 GCF_001605985.2 Dendrobium catenatum
CCTTGCCTCCAGTCCTGGACTCTAGTAAAACAAACTGATTTGCATCACCAGTCATATGTCAAGAGCATCCGCTGTCCAGGTACCACATACTCTAACGGTGCCTTTTGTGAGAGCCCTCCTGCAAGATTATCAAATGTTAGATATAGGAACCCAAACAGGTATGGGTCACACCTTATGAAAAGTAAAATGCAATGCATGTATGGTATGTTGTGGATCATGCACCTTTGGTCTCCACACCCAATGTGTACTATGGTGA
>NW_021567106.1:0-250 GCF_001605985.2 Dendrobium catenatum
AGTCGTTTTTTTCCTTTTTTTTTTTTTTTTCTTGGGGTTCTGGATAGTACTGCCGGAACGATTAAAGGACTGACTGTGAGCTCTAAGGGGCTGTTTGGCAACAAGTGGGATTTAACTTTAGTGAGATTTAGTAAATCCTTTAAATCTGGATTTAGTAAATTCGAAATGTGTTAAATCCTGAAAATTGTTTGGTATGCCAAATGTTAAATCCTGTTTGATACGGCATCGCAAAATCATCTTGATCGGGCAC
>NW_021567107.1:0-212 GCF_001605985.2 Dendrobium catenatum
ACATCTCAAAATTTTGTTTACTTTTTCATAGTTCGAATGCTCTTTTCCTAAAGCATGCATTGAAGTAACAATCTGTGTAAACCTAGTGTACATGTCAGAAATAGTTTTAGATGATTTCATACGAAAAAGTTCATAGTCATGCAAAAGAATATTCAATCTAGATTGTTTTACTTCGTTGGTTCCTTCATAGGTGATACATAACCTATCCCAAA
>NW_021567108.1:0-266 GCF_001605985.2 Dendrobium catenatum
GTCCTAGCAAACATATCAAGCTACAAAGGACATGTAATTATAATATGTTATTAGGACAAGCAGAAAGTTTTGATTTTAAAGGTTTGAGCTTTTGGACCCTGTCCTACCACACATATTAAGCTATAAAAATATATAACTATAATATGTTGGTTTAGATAATGAGAAAACTTTGATTTGATTTAAAAGCTCAAATTTTCATAAGATTTGTCCTACTACGTGTTGAGTTATAAAAATATATAACTGCAACATGTTGGATAGGACACAAA
>NW_021567109.1:0-442 GCF_001605985.2 Dendrobium catenatum
TAAGCCCTATGAACTAGTCCCGAGGCTAACCAAGAGCAGGGGGGTGAATTGGTATTTTAAAAAAATTCATTAAAACCAAAAGAACGATTATAATAAACTAAAATCACCACGAAAAAATAAGTGCGTAAAAAATTAAAGTGCAAAAGCAGTAAAAAGAACACATGGTTTTATAGTGGTTCGGTCAACTTGACCTAAGTGCACTCCCCAGAGTTGCCCTCCGATATTTGCACTACCAACGTCACTCTCCTTTAGCCCCCATAGCTAGGCGGAGAAGCCCTCACAAAAACACCTCATTTTTGCCACACCCAGCAAGGCAGAGAACCCAACTCCTTTTCGTTCCTCCTGAAGCAGAAAGGGAACCATGATCACTTGCTGAAACTTACCTCTCCCATCCCTTCTAAGGATAAGAGACTCTATGGAAGAAGAAGTGGAACAATGCTTG
>NW_021567110.1:0-1029 GCF_001605985.2 Dendrobium catenatum
AACCTGAGCCACCAAAACATATCAACCTCAACCTGAATTTACACTTCAAGAACATAGCATATATTTGATGTTGCGTCAACATCTCTTATGCCAACCTTAAATGTATGGCTTCCCATAATAGATCTACCTGGCATGAATCCAAAGAAATTAGAAAAAAAAAAACTCACAACGACGTACGGGCAATCGACGGGATCGGAAAAATGCAACTTGCGTTCGGAGATGGAGTTCTTGCCGGCGAGGAAGCGTGGGACCGTCGGCGACGTCCGGTGACCATCAAGAGAGCTCGGCAAACTCGATCTACCGCGAGCGACGAAGGGCAACGAGGGAAACAGCGAAGTTGTGAGAGAAACGAACGAAAGAAATGAGCAGCCAGACGGGCTCGGGTTCGGAAATAGGGTTTTCGCCGGCGGATTTTCCGGCGTCCCATACGCCGGAAACATTTCCGGCGCACATTGCTCTGATTTTAAGTCGTTGAGTTTAAAAACGCCGGCGTATTGTCCGCCGGTAACTTTCCGCCGTAAAGTGCGCCGAAAAAATTAAAATGCTGGTATATTGCGACGTATGTACCGGTGCAATATACGTCGGCACTTTTATGGCGTCGTATGCGCTGGAAAGAACGCCGTAAATTTTCCTTCGCACTATGCGCTGCTGCGTCTCCGTGTGTTCCGATGCAACTGTTTCCGCCGGAAAAATCCACCAGTAATCGCGTGTTTTTCCGTAGTGTGCAGGCTAGAATATATGCGGCGGTAGAGTTTGCAAATTCACGTCTGAGCGTTATACATATATTCATCACACAAATAGAAAAGAAAGTGAACACCAGGATTTTTACGTATGGGTGTCAATATTTGACACGACACGGCAACCCGACCCAGACCCAACCCGTTAATAAACGGGTTGGGTTCGGGTTCGCAGATTCGACCCATTTGATAAAACGGGGCGGGTCGGGTTGACTCTGCAACCTGTCCAGCGGGAGGGAGCAGCGGGAAATTCAATTTTTTTTAAAATTAAACGGGTTGTCGGGTTGACCCG
>NW_021567111.1:0-263 GCF_001605985.2 Dendrobium catenatum
TCAAAATTCAAAGATTTGAAATCTCAAAATATCCCAATTAACTCATACCCAATTAGGAAACTCAAAGAGGAAGGGAAGTGGGTGTGGCCGGCGGTTAGAGAAGATTCCGGGCAAGGTGGCCGGCGGTTTGTGTGTATGAGGGTGGCGGCAAGGTGGGGGGTTTCCGGGTAAGGGGAAACCGTGGGTTTTTGGGAAGAGAGGTGGTCGGGTGGGGTGGAGAAGCCGGCGGCAAGGTGGAGTAGGGTGACGAGGCTCGACGAGGT
>NW_021567112.1:0-475 GCF_001605985.2 Dendrobium catenatum
AGATCAGCATTCATATCAGAACAGACAGAATCGTACGAAAAATCAACATCGGATCGTATCAGAACAGATCAAAACAGAACAGAAGCGTGTCAGAATCGGATCAGAATCATAATCATACAAATCAGATCAAATTATATCATATGGAAATCAAAAATCATATCATTTCAGAACAGATCAAAAGACAAAACAGATACCCTGACACTGACAGAATCTCAACGGATTCTGGCCCCTTATGCCTCTCTTCCCAGACACTGACAGAATCTCTCAGATTCTGGCCCCTTATGCCTCTCTTTGTGCTCATAGCACCAGAACAGATGTGCTTATAGCACCAGAACAAAACTTATCATCGGATCCGGAACTTGTATTCAGAAACAGATTTCAGAGCTCCTTTTAGATTTTCCCTGACACAGACAGGATCTCACAGGATCCTGACCCCTTATAGCACACAATCATATCAATTCATTTCAGAACAAAT
>NW_021567113.1:0-201 GCF_001605985.2 Dendrobium catenatum
GCGCTTCTTCTCACCTTCTTGTTTAGGTTTCTTTGTAATCTTTGAATTTGATACTTTAGCATCGAGAGAACTCGAAAGTTTTTGCTTCTTTAGCATGAAGTACCTGGCATCTTCATATATTGTTACTTCATGTACTGCAAAGGGCTCAATATCGCCAGATATCCTGAATTCTTCTCCTTCTTTCAGATATTTCATACACTG
>NW_021567114.1:0-250 GCF_001605985.2 Dendrobium catenatum
TTTTACTCATATCGGCCAGGACGATATTTACATCGTCTTGGACGAACGGGCCTAAAATAGAAAGTCTAAATA
This sequence comes from Dendrobium catenatum, assembly GCF_001605985.2. Lineage (NCBI taxonomy): Eukaryota > Viridiplantae > Streptophyta > Magnoliopsida > Asparagales > Orchidaceae > Dendrobium > Dendrobium catenatum. The sequence goes on from NW_021567114.1 coordinate 73, forward strand.
AGGATTCTTAATAAAGGTAGCCGTCATTAACAAATCATCCTGGATGATACGTGTATTGGCCAGGACGATAAGCTCAAAACAGAAAGAAGTTGCCGCCATAGATAATTAAGGTGTGTTGTATTTTTAATAATCGGCCAGGATGATCATTGATCGGCCTGGACAATATTCACAAATTATG
>NW_021567115.1:0-252 GCF_001605985.2 Dendrobium catenatum
TTATTAAAAATTTAATGATCATAATAAAATATTAATTAATCCATTATTAATTATTACAATTGCTTTAATTATTTGTGAATTAATTGCTAGTTTAAACCTTAATTGACATAAGTAAATACTAAGAAAATATTAATAATTTAATTAAAATCCTAATTCTTCTTAAGTTTGCCTAAATAATTTCTTAGTTACCAATTACTCTAACAAATTATTTATCTTGGGCATAACTATCATGATTAATTAGTGATGAAATAT
>NW_021567116.1:0-227 GCF_001605985.2 Dendrobium catenatum
CACATTGGCCTAAGGGTGGGCAAATGCCCACCCTCAATTTTTTTTTTTTTAATATTTAGAGGGAATTTGTTAGAATATTTTGGATATTTTGCACATTTTGCCCCCCTAAAACAAATTTTTGTCCAAATTTTATCAATCCAAAGCATCTTTGCCCATTCCCCCAAAAAAAATTTTTTTTTGCCCACCCTAAAAAATGGAGCTGGATCCGCCCCTGTATACATTTTAGA
>NW_021567117.1:0-220 GCF_001605985.2 Dendrobium catenatum
AAGTCTATTCAAAATTAGAAATAAGGTTTAAAAATATGTACGTTCCCAAAGATTCTTCCCTTGCTTTATACGAATAAAACAATGTTTATTTTAGTCTGGGGTTCTCAAATCCCTATAGGAGCAAGCTCCTATAGTTAATTACATCCTAGGAGAGAAGCTCCTAAGAAAACTCTCTATTAAAGTAGTGATTTCATACCCTTTTGAGTACAAAGTAAAAGAC
>NW_021567118.1:0-818 GCF_001605985.2 Dendrobium catenatum
CTATCGCATGCTGACTATGATCCTTCCAACCATCATCACCCCACTACGGTCCTTCTAAACACCGTCTCCCCACTACGGTCCTCTAGAACCTCTGTTGCCAGCTGACTACAGTCTTTTCAACCATCGTCGCTCGCCGACTACCATCCTTCCAACCATCATCGCCTGACTTGACTATGATCATTTAGACATCCGTCGCCTGACTACAATCCTTCCGACCACCGTCATCCAACTACGATTCTTTCATTCTACCTCACTAGCCGACTACGGTCCTACCGACCAAACGAATATGTCAATATTGATTCTTCCAATTCCCACAATGTAAGGCACTTTATATAATGTATAATTGCTACATCAAGCCAAGGCCTTCCCTTAAGGAAGGGCCACATTTGTAATCAATTGCAAATACTAGTGGATTCAATCAAACTAGGCTAGGCCCTATGATTTTTCTCCTTTTTCAAAAAAAATCACGTAGAAACCCTGATGTCTCTTGTCATCTCTGCACCCCTACTTATTTATTTGTTTGTGTGTTGGATATCATACAAAGCTGGGACGCTAAACTTTATACCTTTCTACCGTCGCAAATATTTAGGACTCAACAATAGTAGATTCAATATTCGAGTGCTAACAAATGATATAATTTTCATAAATAGGTGAAAATATTTTTTTAGGAAATTTTCTCAAATCATTCACCACATGCATTTAATCATTCATAGTATAACAAAGCATTCTTATAAAAAATTATAATAGGTGTTAGATTAAAAAGAAAAAAATACATATATAAGGAGAGCGTGAACTGATTTGTTGTGGTCTTGTCACCA
>NW_021567119.1:0-628 GCF_001605985.2 Dendrobium catenatum
GCACCATTTTTTTTTTTTTGAAAAATTACTTTCAATATAACTTGCATATATAATCAGAAAATTTCGTATAATATTCACATTTTTTTGTTTTGGCAAAATATTTATGATATTAATATGAAAAGAAAGATACAAAGCAAGGTCGAAAGGAGACCTAATCAATAAAGAAAACATAGAATATATCATTACAAAAAGTGAGAGAAAGCAAATCAGTCTAGAAATAAAACGAAAAGTACAATCCCGAAGGCTGTCAGACTCAGAACCGCCACCCGGTTGCCAAGTCAGGACCATCCTTGGAGGAAGAGAAAGCAACAACCAGAAAACTGTCTCCTGTAGTAACTAATAGGTTTTGAATTTAGGCATTGTATGATTCATTTTTCTCTCATGCTTAATTTGTGTTGATTTAGGCCTTGTTTGAGACAGCTTTTTTATTACTTTCTGAAGCAACTTTTTAGTAAAAAATTCTAGTTCAAGAAATTTTTATACTAAAAAATTGTTTTAGAAAGCAGTAAGAAAATTATCACAAACAAAACCTTAGATTTGAACGAAAAAAAAAATGTTAACAAATCTATGTTTTGCTTGTACAACTTAGCTATGACTTATTGAGCATATAGACTGACTTATGAGATAA
>NW_021567120.1:0-419 GCF_001605985.2 Dendrobium catenatum
AACCATAGTTTAATAAATCTTTAAACAAAATTAGTATATATATATCGTCTATTTCATTTAGCTTGTTCCTCACTTTCCTTTACCTCCAACAACTATAACTTTTATCTGCTCATACAATCTTTTGATTTATACCCAGATTGGAAACATTGAAAACATATGTGCATATTGGGCTTAACAGGTCAGTACTCCAAGTATTGGGTTCAATTTATTATCTTGATTAATCACAGCTGGGATGATTGGTTGATTTTGTTTTGGCAGAGCTACAGGAATATTAGTCAGTGGTAATTGGATTTATTAGCTTTGACATCTAATTCAATGAATTGGAGATGAGTTGAGTGATATTTTGATTGTCCGCTAACTTTCATTTTGGCTTACAACACGAAATTACCAAACCTGAGAAAATGACCACACCGAACTCA
>NW_021567121.1:0-372 GCF_001605985.2 Dendrobium catenatum
CCTATATTTAATGTTTCTGACATTTCTTTATATGAAGAAAATATATGTGATTCTGTAGATATTGAAACTTTACCACTCTCTGCTCCTTTGGTAAAGTTTGAAGATCAAATCGAAGATGCTATTAATGTGAAAGCTATTAAGACAAGGCATGGAGAGTATAAAAAGTTCCTGGTCAAATGGAACCATCAACCATTGACTGACTGTACCTGGATTGATGCTGCTGATCTAAAAAAGAAAAACTTGGAGCTTTATGAACGAGTTGCTGATACGTTCTCATCAGGAGCTTAGAATTTTCCACCAGGGGAGAATTGATGCTATCAAGAAATTATGTACTATTTATTTATATTTGGACAATAGTATATTTTGTTTTCT
>NW_021567122.1:0-430 GCF_001605985.2 Dendrobium catenatum
TAGTAAGCCCCTTTTTGTAGTTTATTTATATTAAAAACTTGGATTTTTGAAAAAAAAAAAATTGCAACGTGACAGAGATTAGTTGGCATCAGCAATTGTGTTCAATTGATCATTATTTTGTAATTGTTCAATGAACATTGGCAATAGCAATTGTGATATTGACGTCACATTTTTAAAGAAAGATTATCAAGGTCGACTACTAATTTAATCACAAACTTAACCTAAAAACACATTTAGGCTCCTTTTGGGATAACTTTCGCACTACTTTCTAAAATAGATTTTTAGTATAAAATTTTTTAATTCAAGAAATTTTTGTACTAGAAAGCTGTTTTAGAAAGCAACAAAAAAGCTTATTTAAGAAGCGAAAAAAAAGCCGTGCTAAAATAAGCTTATGGCTTCATTTGGGATGATTTTTTTGCTGCTTCTTGAA
>NW_021567123.1:0-251 GCF_001605985.2 Dendrobium catenatum
CGATTTAGATAGTCCTCAATAGTGTCGTCAAATCCAAGTCCAACGTCGAAGAACTGCGAACGAGTGATGTGAATGCCACCGTAGATGTCGTACACGAATCCGCTATCAAGCTCAGGATCCGCCATGCGTCATTTACGCGGAGAGGGACAGCGTAGTCTTCTTCTTCTTTGACTTCACAGATCACAAGGAGAAGCAAGATTGGGGGGAGGGGGGACGGCGGGAGCAGGAGGAAGAGGGGAGCCGGCGGTTTC
>NW_021567124.1:0-1230 GCF_001605985.2 Dendrobium catenatum
GGACATCTCATTAGAACATCTTTCATCCTAAATCCTACCACGTCATGTCATGTTCTCAATATGATGTTTTAAATAATTGTTGGTGGTGATTAGAGGATGATGATCATATAATGATAATTAAATGATTATAATTAGATAATAATAAACGGTAATGATTAGGCAACAACGGTCTAATGATAATAGTCAGATGAGGACACTTATTAATGGTGAACGTCGTCATTGATTAGCTGACTAGCTATGAAATTCTTTTGATCTCTAAGATTTCTCTAATTTCAAAATGACGTTCATTTTATGTGGAGAATAGATTTTTATTTATAATTTTTTGTAGAACTTTAACTAAATCCTCAAACAATCTATCATATTGTCATGTTGATTTCCTAAATCATAAATAATTCTTCAGGAATTTAGGTGCCCTAATAACTTCAAAATTCGGTGATCTAGGGCTCCTTAAATTGCTCTTGTCGAGATGCTCATTTTGATTGTAAACATATAATATTTAAAATTATTTAGGTTTTATTTGGGACGACTTTTTTACTATTTTCAAAGCTGTTTTTTGGTACGAAATCTCTTAAAAGCAGGAATAAAATAGTGGTTTAAAGTTGTCCCAAACGAAGCCTTAGTTGCTCAAATAGAGTTTGTGAGGTCCCAACCATGTTTTAATTGTTTGATTTGATCTCATTTTGTTTTAAATCAAAAACACTTTTTTTTGTGGCTTTGAGCTTTGCTCAAATTAGAATTCCAATAGTTTGAATTTAAATTTATAAGTTTTTTACTCATAAATTATATCAAAACTCTTATTTGATCAGATAATTTTATGATTATCAATTATATCAACTTAATAAATGAGTTTAATAATGTTCTCATTAATTAACCCAAACAGGAAATGCAGACACTGATAATTACTGTTGATTAGCTTACGAAATAGAGAGCTCGACTCACGAGCTAAATCCCGAGCTTAAACTCGAGTTAAGCTTAAAAGAAGAGCTTGAGCTCGACTTGTGCCACTGAAAACAAGCTCGTCGAGTGGCTCAATTTTGTGGTTTGATTGCCTAGACGTCAGTTTGCGAACAGGATTCACACATGCAAAGGTCAATTCGTCTTCTGCAGTTTGCACGCGCTTCCCCGGTTCACTTTCGGCTGCTGGCACTAGGGGTGTCAATATTTGACACAACCCGAAAATCAGACTTGAATCCGACCCGAAAATTCCGGGTTAGGGTCAACTCGTTTGTG
>NW_021567125.1:0-294 GCF_001605985.2 Dendrobium catenatum
TTGTCCACCCTGGCAGACTGTTGCGGAGGGTGGATGGTTTTTGCTTTAAATACGGATGGATGATTTCAATTTTAAATATTTTTTGGATTTTTGGGATTTTGAGATTTTTGTGGAGCTTTGGATTTTTGGATTTTTATAGGTATTTTGGGTGGAGCTATGAACTTTGGATATTTGGGAGACATTTGAAAATATTGGGGAAACCCCTCTGGTTGAGATCTGTATTCAACACGGCTATCATCGGGGTGTTGTGGAGGTCATTTCTTTTTATGGATCGAACCTTGTCAACTCTGTCGG
>NW_021567126.1:0-205 GCF_001605985.2 Dendrobium catenatum
GGTGGTTCGACGGTGGTCCAGCGAGGTTCTGCGGTGGTCCGACGAGGTTCTGCGGTGGTCCGGCGGCTGTCGATGAGGAGCTCCTTCCTTCTCTTCTTCCCTCTCTTCTCTTCTTCTCTCTCTTGCTTGGATCCTCTATTGTGAAGAATGAGGGCTCTATTTATAGAATTTCTGGAGTGGCATGGCCCGTAAATAGGCGTGAGAT
>NW_021567127.1:0-1323 GCF_001605985.2 Dendrobium catenatum
AATTACAATTTGAAAATCAAAATAATAAGAAAGTTGTTATATAAAACATTTTCCCATTACAAAATGATTTTGAAAGCAATGGACAAATAGAAATTATGGTTACTATCTGAAAAGCAAAATAATAAGAAATGTCCTAAAAGAAGGCTTTACTATGTACTTAGGATCACAAGGATTTTAAGCAAAATAATATACTTAAAAGAACAATTTGCTATATTCATATAATTTTTTTTAATATTTATTTATTTTAATAATGAACAAAATTTAGGAATTTGAGAGTGAACAAAATTTCCTCTAACATAATTATTTAGACTATACCATCTTATATATATTATAACTATTTTTATATGTTTTTAATATGCCCAGCTTGCTTAAGAGCTCGAATCAAATTGCATTTAATATTGACTCATAAATTATTTTATATTTAATAAAAAAATATATATTTATTTTTATAGACGAAATTCTAAATTCTTATTCCTTCCTTTCTTAAGTTTGGTATATATGTTGATTATAATGTGAGTGATATTGTAATTATATTAACTTGATTTATGATAATTAAATAATATATTTCACACAAGTAATAGAACATAATTATAATAAATAATAGCATCTTTAGCATTTCATCAGTCATAACATAATAGATCAATAATTCTATATTTCCTGCTAAACTTTTTGAACAAAATTCTAAGTAAAACAATTGATACACTTTTAACAATTTATATTACATGTGTAAAGAGGATAATTTAAAAATCCTTACAGATAATTAAAAATTATCTTACATTGTACTGCGGACAACTTTCGTCATTGTTTTTTATAAAATTATTTTTTAAAAATTGGTGATAATAAGATGCTTCTTAAAAACATCGAAAAAGAAATCGTTTCCATAAAACTTTATTAAAATCAAATTAATAATTCATTATAAATAAATTTTTAAAATTCAAATTATAATCAAATTAAACTCCAACCGACAAAAAAATGATAATGCTTTTACCTTTCAAGGACTTGTATTATTGGGTGTTGAAATGAGAGAGAGAGAAGGATTAAGGGTGTCCTTCTCCTATTAGCTTACAAATATTTTTCTTATATAATTTGCATTAGATTAGGAGGTCTTGACGTACGTTAGAATAAGTTGTCATTTCATCCGAAAAAATTCAAAAAAACAAAGGGAAGCAATAAAGGAGAAGTTTTATTGATTATTTTATTTGAAGTACTGTTTATTGATGTTAATAATATAATCTTATTAATTATTATTGATACGGCATCGCAAAATCATCTTGATCGGGCACGAATCAACCTTATAGTCGAACTGAGCGTCTCGGAAATACG
>NW_021567128.1:0-1048 GCF_001605985.2 Dendrobium catenatum
TTGTTTTAGCAAGATTAGAAAAGATCTTAATTGCATAATCCATTCGTTAATTTGAGATAGACTTTTGCTTAGAAAAGAAAACTATGCCACTAAAACAGGTTAGAGAAAGAGATACAATCAACGGTATATTTTTACACTTAATTAGATTAAGAGATGTTAAATATTGACTACAAATTTTCAAAAGCAAGGACAAGGCATACGATGTTATTTCAGCGATGATTTTGAAAACCAAATCTAAAATAAAAATGAAATTACAACAATCCAAACAAAAACTAAAAAGTAAAACAAAGAAGAAGAAACAAAAAAAAATAGCAAAAAGAAAAGCAAAAAGAAAAAAAGAAAAAGAACAAAGGCAAAAGAAACACAAGTAAAAAAGATCAAGTTCATGCATTTATGTCAATCACACCCAATCTAGTCCTTAAAGAGCTGAAAGTGTCGAAGGCCAGTGGTTTAGTAAAGATATCAGCCAGTTAATTTTCAGTTGTCACATGGTATAACTCAATGTCTCCCTTAGTCTCATAATCTCTAATAAAGTGATGCCTAATCTTAATGTGCTTAATCCTTGTATGTTGGATAGGATTCTTAGAAATACATATGGCACTAGTGTTTTCACAAAAGATTGAGATGGTGCCTACATGTAATCCTAAATCCAAAACCTATTGTTTCAACCAAAGGACTTGGGCTACACAACTTCTAAGAGCAATATACTCAGCTTCAGCAGTGGAAAGTGCAACAGAGTTTTGCTTTCTACTAGACCACGAGACCAAAGATTGTCATATGAATTGATAAGTTCCAGAAGTGCTTTTTCTATCCACCTTATATCCTACAAAATCAGAGTCAGAAAATCCAATAATTTTAAAAGAAGTGTTGGGCCTAGGATACACAATCCCTAAGCTTTGGGTCCCTAAAAGATATCTAAGAATTCTCTTAATTACAGTCACATATAGGAACCCCAATAGGTTTGGGTCCCTTCTTATGAAAATTAGAATATAATGCATGTGTGGTATGCTAAGAATCATGCACCTTGGGTCTCCACACCCAATGTGTA
>NW_021567129.1:0-234 GCF_001605985.2 Dendrobium catenatum
AACTCTTTGGATTGAGAAGCCTTTATTTCTAGATTTTTTTGGTGTTTTTCTATAGTCTCAATCACTTGTTTCTTTCCTACCACCTGAACAGGCTCGGGTTGAGAAGACTCAACCTGTGCTCGTGGTGGTAAAGGACCCTGACTTTGGAAAGAAGCCATAGTGTCCATCATCTCTTCTATTTTCCTTTCCATACATGAAATTTGTTCATCCTTTTGTTTTAATTACTGTACAAGA
>NW_021567130.1:0-315 GCF_001605985.2 Dendrobium catenatum
CAATAAATGATTGCGATAAATTGATAAGTTTTAGTTTTAAGTTTTTAGGTGATATATTTTATTTTAAGAATTCATATTTGTTCTTAGTTTTAAGATTTGATCTTTCCAGTTCATGTTTACATTCAACACGATCATTATCAGGATGACGTTAAAATCACTTTTATTTTTATAAGAATTTGAAAGTCATTTTATGATTCAAGTTAGATTTATGGGTTTTTTAATTCCTAGTGTGCTTGATTCACATGGAATCAAATTATTTTATAAAAATGCTCTCCAAATTGGCAAGAGAGCTCAGTTTAGAGGTTTTTTTTTTCT
>NW_021567131.1:0-294 GCF_001605985.2 Dendrobium catenatum
AATCGCTTAAAGTTATTTTTTATCTATGTGACTCAATTCTTGCAGCAATTTGAAGGTTATATTTCTATGAAGGAGATTTTTAGTTTTATTTTATGTTTCTTGCTTATTACACATAAGATATTTAGTTATAATTGTAAAAGTTTGAAAACTATATTTCTATTCCTTCATGTTTAATTAATTTAGTTAAAAAAGAAGCAATATATTCCCCCCTCAGACAATTTTAATATCCATAATAATTATCATTTAAAAGGAGAATGATGATCCCACCCTCAAGTCATGTATATGTTCTCTTGT
>NW_021567132.1:0-206 GCF_001605985.2 Dendrobium catenatum
CTCTAGTCCGAAATCCTCAATAGAAGCTCTCTCCCTCTCTAGAAGCCAAAGCCTTCTCTCACAGCTCCACCGATTCACACAAGCACAGGGAGAAAATGCTTATTTTTCCACCTCCATTTGCGGCAGCCAGGAATCTAACTCCCCCCCTTTGTCACCTTTTCCTGTAGTGAACCAAGCCAGGACATGTTCGTGAGCCAAGCCAGGAC
>NW_021567133.1:0-777 GCF_001605985.2 Dendrobium catenatum
TTTAATCAATATGATTTAAGATTTTAATTTGAAATTTAAAATAACAAGTAAAAGAAATTAAAAGCAATTTATTAATTAAATTTTAACGACAATATCTTTATATAGGCATTAAATCTACAAACGTCAGAGTAAGGATCAAGAGTAAAGTGGCATGATACATTGAATCAAGGTGAATATTCATGTTCCTATATTATGATAATTGCATTGCTTCTAATTACATTAAATTGTTATTACAAATGATTTATCTTATTGTTTCTTTAAATTGCATTACAAATTATTTATGTTTCACATATCAAATGATTATCATTTTCAATTAGATGATATTTAGCCGGCAATGTTTTACATAAAATTAATGAATGATTATAAATGAAATGACTATATAGATATACTTGTATGTGCATGTTGAATTGATAGAGATTAGAGCACACTTCCTTATAGTACTTGATGGGAATGCAATGTACCCGTGCACATAAATGAAAAATGTTATAGAAAACGAGTACCTTCAAAGGTACTATTTTAGATGGTGACTCCTATGATAGTTGTATTATTTATGAGAAAGGATAAAGATATGATATATGCATAACATTGATATATGTTGTATTATTGAAAAATATTTTCAAGTATTATTCAAAAGCTTAAAATGAGTACAATATCACAGAATGTGTATCATAGGCGCGATGCTCCGAGGGAAAGATAATTGTTGTAAAATTATTGTTAGAGGTTTTTAGTGGCTCTTTTAGTGTCACGACCTGTCCCGGATGCTCGATCTAACGAGGC
>NW_021567134.1:0-290 GCF_001605985.2 Dendrobium catenatum
CTGGAAGGAAGATCTGTTCTGAAATATTTATTCTAATTTAATCTGTTCTGGCTTTTGACATATTCTGAATTGATATGATTTCTGATCTGATCTGTATTATAATTCTGATATACGATTCTGCTCTGTTATGTTATGATCTGATTCTAATTTCCGTATGATTTTGTTCTGTTTTTATATGATCTGATTCGGATTTCCGTACGATTCTGTCTGTTCTGATATGACTTTTGATCTGATATGATTTAATCTGATTCTATACGTTCTGTCAGCTCTGATGTGATGTATTTATGTTC
>NW_021567135.1:0-249 GCF_001605985.2 Dendrobium catenatum
TTGTTGCTTCCGATCAAAATGTCGTAACTTCCAACCCGACAGGAAGGTAAAGTCGTCGAAGGAGCGAAGTCGAACAGCCACGAAGGGAGCCGAAGTAGCGACGCGCGCAATCTCTCTACACCTCGTGCGAAGCAACGAAGATGAAAGGCAAACCATATAGGCCTCAAAGTTATTATTGATTTACTTAATTAATATAATTATTAATATTATAATTAGTGCATAAATTAATTATCTAATTTAACTTAATTG
>NW_021567136.1:0-823 GCF_001605985.2 Dendrobium catenatum
ATTTACATACATACCACTTTATAGCATGTTATTTACATATCTAACATTCAAAACTTTAATATTTTATGTCTAGCATATATAAATAACTTTAATATTAAATATATCACTCATATATTTCATTCATATCACCCATACCACCCTGTAAACTTTAATATTTCATTTCTTACACCCATTTTTTATCTTGGGTGGTAGACATGAAATATTAAAATTTAGGATGTTAGATATATAAATAGCATGATATAAAATGACATGTATATAAAATTATGCCTTAATTCTCAATCAAGGCATAATAAAATTCATAAATATGTAACAAAAAGTGAAAAAATTCAGTTTTATGATGGAATTACAATTAATATGACAACTAGCAACTAACATTAGGTGCATGTATAATTTTATTTTATGTATAGAAAAGTTTAGATATTCTACTTTCAAATGTCTCTTGTTTGTCAATTATATCACCTTAGCCTGTTGGTTGAGAGCTTAGGCTTCAAACTAAGAGGTATTGAGTTCGAGTCTTTGTGTTTGCGTTGTGTGTGTGAGTTTGCCTTAAATGGCCTAAATGTCCAAAAAAAAATTATATTATTTTAAGAAATATGAGAAAACCTTCATGATAATGAAAATTTTAGTTTAGTAGCTCTTTTGTGATATAAGAAGTTTTTTACATGCATATAAAGAAAGAAAGAAAAATAACTGGTTTTAAGCAATTATGACATATAGATTGTATGTTAAATTTCAACCTTACGTCCGATCGTCTGTTCCCACCTCAATGCTCCGAGCCTCCGGGTCGAGTTGTGACGCTAATTAAGCACCTAGAAGATGTAAA
>NW_021567137.1:0-423 GCF_001605985.2 Dendrobium catenatum
GTAGAAATCTTATACAAGAATTATGGGGAGTCTCTAGCAGCTTTGATTTCTGATCAAAGCAACATACATGAAGAAGAGGATGTTTGTTCGAAATGGTTAAAGAATCTGAAATTGAGACCAAGAGTAAGAATTTTCTGGTGGAGATTAATCCACAAAACTATTCCTTCTAATGAATTTTTAATGTATAGAAGAATCATCAATAATAATGGCTGCCCAAGAGGATGTTGTGCTATGGACAATGCCAATCACTTAGCAGTTCAATGTTTTTATCTTAAACAACTCATCTATATCATTAAAAAAAGGGGATATGATATCCCTATTTTAATAGATCTGGATAATTGTTACAAATGGCTTTCTGAATTTTTCTATTTACAATCCTTTCGTGGGAAATTTGTATTGTACTGCTATTTTCTTCTCATGGAA
>NW_021567138.1:0-230 GCF_001605985.2 Dendrobium catenatum
TTTGGTCTATATGATAATTTCAATGTTTGATTTAGTACCATTATTGTATTTTAATTATTAATTAATCTGCAAATCTTACTGAGCCTCATAGCTCACCAGTATTTTTCTTACTGGCTGTTGTTACAGGAAAAAGGAAAGGAGAAGACCGTTGAAGATTAATTTCATAAGTTATTTCTTCTTTATATTAATGTTATATTTGTTAGTAAGTTTACTTTTGAGGTATGAAAATA
>NW_021567139.1:0-289 GCF_001605985.2 Dendrobium catenatum
TTTAATAAATCCGAGGGGTAGCCAGATTTATTAAATCCGACGGGATTTATCGGAAGAAGTGCACAAAAGGGAGAAAGTTACCTTCACAGCCAGCGAGCTCCCGTTCTTGCTTCCGATCAAAATTTCAAAATTTTCGATCCGACGGGAAGGGAAAGACGTCGAAGGAGCGAAGTTGAACAGTCACGAAGGAAACAAAGAAGCGACGCATGCAATCTCACACCTCCTGCAAAGCAACGAAGCCTAACAGCAACGACCTCCTGCGAAGCAACGAAGCCTAACAACAACGACT
>NW_021567140.1:0-227 GCF_001605985.2 Dendrobium catenatum
TCCTAATCATTTTTGCCCATCCCCTACCAAAAAATTTTTTTTTGCCCACCGTAAGAAAAGAAGCTGGATCCGCCCCTGACCCTCAATCACTGATACTTTGAAGATGAATACCCTTTAAGTTCAACGTTTTAGCATCACCTTGCTATCATTGACCATATATTTAAATCTTAAGGTGCACCATGATCAAATTATTTGTGTGATAATAAAAACAACTAGAGTGATGCATA
>NW_021567141.1:0-257 GCF_001605985.2 Dendrobium catenatum
AACTACCGTCTGATGGCGCTTTACTGAAAAAATAAAAAAAAAAAATGTCGATAAAAAATCCTTGCTGCCGACCATTCAAATTCCACTATTTCAGGCAAGAGGTTTTCTCACAAGCCAGTTTATTAGTCCCACATCGTTAATTGACTAGAACAGTTCTACAGCTGTTCTATAAATAGCCTACCTATGCCTTCAATCAACCATACTTACCTGGACGGGGTTTGCTAGCGATCATGAAGGCTGGCTGCCTAGGTTAGTGG
>NW_021567142.1:0-259 GCF_001605985.2 Dendrobium catenatum
ACATGCATGATGCATATAGGAAAATGAAAAAGATGCAGGCTAGTTTAGGTTTAGAATTGGAAGAGCTTAAGAAGGAACATGAAATCCTTAGGAAAGACCTTACTTTAATAGATAACAACCACATGAAACTACTTGATGAATATGATGACTTGAATAAAAATTTTGAAAATCTAAAATTATCCTATGCTGATCTTGAAAGAGACTTTAAAAAATTTAAGAATAAATCTGAGAGGAAAACATATCGAATCAGTTATACAAA
>NW_021567143.1:0-227 GCF_001605985.2 Dendrobium catenatum
GGAACAATGATTCAGAACATAAAAGATGAAAGAATCTTTCCAAAAATTGTTGATGAGTTACAGTTCCATTTTTAGTCTTGCAGACAACGAACAATAATTTTAATGGCTAAAGAGAAGCAAATACAAAGATTTTTAATCAATGCAGAGTAAAAGCATATACACATTCAGCAATGGTCACTCACGATAGCAGGCAAGTGGAACAGCCACCCATAAACAAGAACAAGCTT
>NW_021567144.1:0-234 GCF_001605985.2 Dendrobium catenatum
GCGAGGGTAGAGCCTAGGATAGAGTGAAAAGCAGCAGTGCACAAGTCAAGAATCACCCAAAATGGTGAACTAGTAGTGTGGTCTTCTCCTGGCCTTACCCTTTGACAAGGGTAGAGCCTAGGATAGAGCCAACGGTAAAGATCACCTAAACAGGTGAAAACGAGGTAAGGGGATTCTCTTATAGCCTTGCCCTATAACGAGGGCAGAGCAGAAACGAGAATCAAAAGTAAAGAT
>NW_021567145.1:0-308 GCF_001605985.2 Dendrobium catenatum
TCAAATGTATATAAACTATATATAAAAAAAAAAGTTGGCCCTAATTTGATGAATATATGGTTTAATGTTCATGTAAATTATTTACATTTAATTAATTTTCGTCAAACTACTCAAATATTATTTATGAACAAAGTTTGTACTTCTGTATAGATTTATTAGTTAAAAGCTACAAAGATGAGAAGGGGTGCTTCAAGCATTGTGTTTTTCAATATATCAAAGGACTATTAAGTCTCTATGAAGCTTCATTTCTTTTTATGGATGGAGAAGATGAAATAGATGAAGCAAATGAACTTGCACTGAAGCATCTA
>NW_021567146.1:0-313 GCF_001605985.2 Dendrobium catenatum
CTGTGAACTGCTCTGATCTACGATCAAATCCCGTAAATACAGCCGACGTTCGCGTCTCTTCCCAGATTTCCTGCGACGTTTCCTCGATCGAATGACCACAGGCGTCGTTAAATAGAGGCCGAGATCCGACACTCGTTCACTGCTCTCGTCTCTGTTTCCCGAATTCCTCCCGATCCATCTCCCCCACACTTCCTCTCCCACGACCAGTCCTTCCTCTCCGACCAAATTCCATTCGCTGCTCTTCTCTCTCGACCAAAAGCTCCAAACAACATCCCGCACTCAACTCCTCCCTCTGCTCTTCCGATCTCCTCCC
>NW_021567147.1:0-306 GCF_001605985.2 Dendrobium catenatum
AAGTGATCATGGAGGAGAATTTGAGAATGAAAGATTTGGGGATTTTTGTAAAGAAAATGGAATTGATCATAACTTTTCTGCACTTAGAACCCCTCAGCAGAATGGGGTAGTCGAAAGAAAAAAATAGAATATTAATAGAAGCCACCTGAGCCATATTGGCAGAATACTCACATCCTAAATATTTTTGGGATGAGGCGTTTAGCATTGCATGTTATGTTCTGAATATGGTGAATGTGAGATCTAAATTAAATAAAATACCCTATGAGTTTCTAAAAGGAAGAACACCTAATTTATCACATTTGCATA
>NW_021567148.1:0-265 GCF_001605985.2 Dendrobium catenatum
CCATTATAAAGGAGCTCCTCGTTAATTTTCTAACGGGGTCCAAAATAAGACCTCTAAGATTTTTTAGATACCGGCCAATTTATCCAAGAATGAAATGAATAAAATAACCGGCGGAAGAAAGGTAGTTACAACTTATGCTAAGCACAAGTATACTACCGATTAAAGGGTATAAAACACTGCTAAAGATGGAGAGAGGATTGCATCCCTAGTGGAGTCGCCAGAAAAACCTTGGTGAAGAAAAATTAGTGTATCACCACGCAGATTT
>NW_021567149.1:0-1089 GCF_001605985.2 Dendrobium catenatum
TAGAGGCTCCAGTAGAATGCTAGATAATATTATTTTTAGAATTAGTTGATATTACGATATCATTTAACGTGCTAATAAGTGGAAAAACTTCCTTTTTTGTGCCCCCATGCCCAAGACACGCATCCACATACACAGCATTAATTTTTTTTTTTAAATTCCATCTACAATTTATGCGTAATCTTCTCATGTAAAAACCAAATATAGATAGCTTAACAACAGATAAAAGTAGAAATTAAGTTTGAATTGCATTTTTTCCACCTTTATAACCCGATTTTAGATTTTACATTGTATCTAGTTTAGGACAAATAAATAAACAATTAGCTCATCTTCAAAGATAAGCTTGCTTCAATCAGTATGTATATGCAGCACCATCAATCAGTGATTTCAGTGCTGTTTTGCTAATTCAAATTGGAAAGCATAAGCGCAGACTTAACAGCAAAAGTTATTGAGTATGTGCATATTATAAGGCTGGTAGAGTCATGCATAGAGAGAAATAGACTATTAAACCGCAGCATCTTAAATAGCGACAGATCTGTCTTGCTATTTATTGGCAGCGTTAAACTATCTGGCGTTTTTTATTTATCTTTGGCTTTTTGGGTAGAAAGAGGACGCTCTAGCGTTCTGAGTCGTTTTGTTTGAATTGATTTAAAATTCGAGTGTTTCTGATACCGTGCTTAATTCAATTCAGCGCTATTGCACTAGCTCATTATGTGCTTTCTGCTGCATACATGGGACATGGCTGACACAGTGGAACAAACGATAAAGAAGAGCTTTCTGTCTTATTATATCATTTCTCTCCTCTCCCCACCTCTCTCATTTGTTCTTTGTGTGGATGTGCAGGAAGAAAAGAGAACTAAGAGATAAAAAGTACAAGAAGATTTACAATAGTGTTAGCCAAGAGAAAAAAGCCAACCACATCCTCCAGCCATATTTAGCATCAACAAATTGGTATTAAAGCAAAGAATCTATTCCCTTGAGTGATGGCCCTCAGCATGGTGTTTTAAAGAGAAAGAATCAAACTATCCTCAGCGTAATGAGGAGTTTGTTGAAGAAGAAAGGAGTGATAAAGAGTTTTGGGGCAAAGATACC
>NW_021567150.1:0-359 GCF_001605985.2 Dendrobium catenatum
TAGCTTGGGCCAGTTGTATAGGGCTTAGCATCCCTAATGAACTTTCAAGTAACATAGGGAAGAACAAGTCACAAAACAAAATCAAAAACTTGTGATAAAAGCAATGGCAAGATTTTAAATAATTCGAAAGATATGTAAGAGCTTTGGATATTATGTATAAGATAGAATATTGTAGCAAGATAGAAAGAATCTTAGTTTCAAAAACCATTGGCTTAAATGAGTTAGTCTTTTGTTTAGAAAAGAAAAATTATACCACTAAACAAGGTCAGAAGGAGGAAAACTATCCACTGTGTTTCTCTCTTTAACTAAATTTAGAAAAGCTAAACACAATCTTTAAAACTCAAAAATATAAAATCTTA
>NW_021567151.1:0-784 GCF_001605985.2 Dendrobium catenatum
TATGTACTGACATGCACAAATTATATTTCATGGTCAACTTATCTTTGTAAGGTCAATTAGGGGTGTCAAAATGGGTCAACGGGTCGGGTTTGAGTCTGACCTAAACTAAACCAACCTAAAATCACTCAACCCAAACCCGACCATTTAATAAACGAGTCAAAATAATGGATATAAACCTGACCCGTTGGCAACCCGAAAGACACAAGCTAGCCCGATAACCTATTTTAATTATTTTTTTTTAGGTTTGTCAACAATAAATTTTAGATAAATTGATATAAAAAAGGATATTACACCAACAAACAAAAAAATAGAAAAATAAAAAACTAAATTGAACACTTTTGAGTAAAATTGAGTTCACAGGTCAACCTAAACCCAACCTGATTAATAAATGGGTTGGAATTTGTGGACCCGAAACTAGAATTTATAGATCTAGTTGGCAAGTCGGTCATTTTTTGACACCCTTAAGGTCAATGTGTGTAAACTACTATCAATGTGTTAACATATGCAAAAATTAACCAGTGTTTTCAAAACACTAAATGCAATGTGATATACAAGGTTTCTTTTTTGCATTAATGCCCAAGGCTTTTCTTAACTGGATAATTGATAAAAATATTATGTCCAAAAATCAATTATTTAATTAATAAGATTATATTTTTCAGGATATATAATGATATGTTAAATAACAATAATTTCAATTATTAAGAAAAAAAAGGAATCAAGATATAAATAATATAAATAATAAAGTGATCTAATAATATTTAAAAATAAAAAATATACTTATGAG
>NW_021567152.1:0-380 GCF_001605985.2 Dendrobium catenatum
AGAGAGAGAGCAAGAGGAAGAGAGTGAGATATTGAGAAAAAGAGCAAGAGGGCGAGAGGGAGAGAAAGAGAGAGAGGGAGAGAGATTGAGAGAGATAGAGAGAGAGCAAGAGAGAGAGAGAGAGAGAGAGAGAGAGGAGAGAGAGAGAGCAAGAAGAAGCAAGGGAGAGGGCAAGAGAGTGCAATAAGGAGCAAGGGAGAGAGCAAGAGGGTGCTAGAGAGAGAGAGGGAGAGAGAAAGAAAGAGCAAGGGAGAGAGCAAGAGAAAGAGAGCAAGAGATAGAGAGAGTAAGAGAGAGAGAGAGAGAGCGATGGAGAGAGACATAGAGAGAGAGCAAGAAAGACAGAGAGCAAGAATGAGCAAGAGAGAGAGCAAGAGAGA
>NW_021567153.1:0-251 GCF_001605985.2 Dendrobium catenatum
GGTGACCATTTTATAACTTTCATAAAACAACCATAAATAAGATAAGATCTGTGAGAAAAAACCCTAGCATAATTCAAATCATTGGCAAGCTTGATTAAAACATTAGCTTGATCCAGAAGAGCAACCAAAAAATCTCCCGATAATTTCAAAATAAAGAAAAATCTACGAATGAAATCTAATGAGGGACGTTTAAGGGGAAATTTCCCCACCAAATCAAACTCAAAAGGCTTGGCTAGATGTAAAAATTCCTC
>NW_021567154.1:0-576 GCF_001605985.2 Dendrobium catenatum
ACCATACACGCTCTAGTAGCGTGGTGGGAAGGCCCAGGTCCCCATTTTCCCCCAAACGGGGGATATGTCGGGGTGCTGCCGAAATTTTCACTGAAATATACAAAGACTTGAACAATTTGAAGACCTTCTTGGACAACAATATAGAAGACCTGTATTCGAGCAAAAATACGCAGAAATTGAACTAAATAAGCAGAGGACTTGCACGACGAGCAGAGGACTTATTGATTTGAACCTGAACAAGACTCAAATGATTTCTAAATATCAAATCCAAATAAAATCATACTTGAACCAAACTCAAGTCAACTTGAACATTCAATTGAACTAAAAAGGACTCCAGAAGACTTTGAACAAAATGTGAGCATACAATTGAATTCAAAGGACTGCAGGGGACTTGAACAAGACTAGAACATCAAACAAAGACTTTGATTTGGATTAGATCCGGATCCGAACAAAGCAGTTGAACTCGCACTTGAACTCAGGCTATATGACATCAAGTGGTGACTTATAAACTTGATGGATTCAAGTTTGAATGAAATTGAACTTGGATCCAAACACATGCAAGGATAGGGCTTGAAT
>NW_021567155.1:0-292 GCF_001605985.2 Dendrobium catenatum
TCAAAACATCATTTCACTCAATTAGAGATGTGATCACTGCTAGGCCACTTGAAATCCTACACATGGACTTATTTGGACCCGTTAGTACAGCCAACCTAGGTGGGAAAAATTATGGTTTTGTGATTGTAGATGACTTCACTAGATTCACTTGGGTAAGATTCTTAGCACATAAGAATGAGTCTTTTAAGGAATTTAAGATTTTCTCTACATGGATTCATAGGAAATTAGGCTGTGAAATCTCAACAATTCATAGCAATCATGGTGGAGAATTTCAAAATGATAGGTTTGAATC
>NW_021567156.1:0-271 GCF_001605985.2 Dendrobium catenatum
GTTTTCTAGCACAAAAAAATTAACTTTTTACGAGATAGTTGCTTTAAGAAGTAGTGAGAAAGCCGCGTGCCCCAAACAAAGTCTAAGAAAGCTGTCTCAAATGAATCCTCAATTTGTATTGTAAGGGGATATATAAATATATATGTGTTTGTGATGTTATGTGCAAAGATTTTGATATTGTTTGGAATGATTTGTAATTAATTTAGAAGCTATTTTACTTAATTGTATTTAAGAACTTTTAATGTTCTTTGATATTTCAAAGTGAATAATT
>NW_021567157.1:0-209 GCF_001605985.2 Dendrobium catenatum
TGCTAAAATCAAGCTTTTTTAATTGCAAGATCAGGAGGAAATCTATTGGAGACAGAAAGCTACCTCTAAAATCATTTTGGAAGGGTATAGGAATACTAAGTATTTTCATGCTATGGCTAGTAAGAAAAAGATTAGAAATCATATTATCAAAATTGTTAGCAATGATGGGAGGGTGTTGGAGAATGAGGATTCTATTTTCAATTCTAAGG
>NW_021567158.1:0-250 GCF_001605985.2 Dendrobium catenatum
TTTTATATATATATATATATATGTTATATTACTTATATTATGTAGTTGTGTAAAAAAAAAAAGAGTTTTTTTAAAAAAAAGAGATACAGAGGCAACAACAAGTTTCCTTTTTTTATGCATTCATTAGTTTTATGGTTAGAAAATTAATTTAGTTAACTAATTTATTTTATAGTTAATTAAAATAATTTTACTAACTGTTTATATTATAGTTTGTGATATATTCTTAAAAAATTATCTTGATCGGGCACGA
>NW_021567159.1:0-226 GCF_001605985.2 Dendrobium catenatum
GGTCGAGGTGTCTGCCGAGGAGTAGTATTGAAGATTCAAGGGATCCTGGTAAAGGAAGACTTCCTTCCCTTGGAATTGGGGAGTACGGATGTCATCCTTGGGATGAAATGGCTGCAGACACTGGGAGAGACCAAAATCAATTGGGGAACACTAAAGATGGAGCTGGTGGTTGGTGGCAGGAAGAGAACGATTCAGGGTGATCCCGGGCTGACCAAAGCAGGGGTTT
>NW_021567160.1:0-213 GCF_001605985.2 Dendrobium catenatum
GGATCGAGGGTCACTCGCCTACCTCATCGTAGGTGTTGCACCGGGGTCCCATCCTACCACGCGCACCAAAGGTGTGCTTGGGACGGTTTTTCGGTTCGACACGAACGCCGATGAAATTGAGTAGAGGGGAGCATTTTTGTAATTAATTATAATTAATTACAATTATCTTTAATTAATTATATTTATTCATAATTAATTATAATTAATTAAAAA
>NW_021567161.1:0-256 GCF_001605985.2 Dendrobium catenatum
TTCTATTGTCATGTTGAGCAGCTAGGCATCTCTGGTTTTGGTTGGTTATTCTGTTAGCTAGCCTGCTCAGGATTTATTTTTGGGGTTTGAGGTTTTTATTTTGTTTCAATTGATTAGTAGAATGGATCTTTCTGGTTAAATTTTGTTAACTCTTATTTACATGTCTGATAATGGTTTAAATCATTTAGACAAGTATTTTTATTTCAATTATATTTGTTGTGGCAGCATTAGTAATTTCACTAATGATTAAATTTTT
>NW_021567162.1:0-232 GCF_001605985.2 Dendrobium catenatum
CGTCAGGTGGGAGAACACAAAAAAAATTCGAGGAGATGGGAGGCGGTTTTTAACTGCAGGCGTGAGGGGGAGGGAGCCTTAAGGAGTGCGAACTGCTGGGTGGTTTTCCGAAAATGAGAGAGAGTGAGAGGGATCATGTGGGGCTGGGTAGTTTAGACCGGCCATTAAACCTTTATTTAATTAGTTTAGGATGTCAAGATTATTTAGTTTAGGTTATTTAATTAACGATTTG
>NW_021567163.1:0-441 GCF_001605985.2 Dendrobium catenatum
CGTTGACATGCGGGTTTTCCAAAAATCAAAAGGTAACTTGTCAAACAGCGAAGGTCGTGTAATCGAATAACCTTCAGTAGTGTTTCTATTCCCAAAGTTATCCATGGATCATATTCAAAAAGTTTTCAAACTTAAATTTTTTAATTCCACTCTGATACCACTTGAAAGTTCGTTAGGGATGTTAAGCCCTATGAATTTAGTCCCAAGCTAACCAAGAGGGGGGTGAATTGGTATTTTAAAAAAGATTCTTTTCACAAAGAATGAAAAATACATAACCAAAACTCACCACAAAAATAAATATGGAAAAAAGAGTGCGGAAGCAAGAAAATAAGAACACAGAAATTTATAGTGGTTCGGTCAACTCGACCTACATCCACTTCTTGGAGGCACCCTCCAAGTATTGTACTACAAAACGTGACTCTCCTTTAGCCCCCACGGCTA
>NW_021567164.1:0-257 GCF_001605985.2 Dendrobium catenatum
TATTTTCTGTTTTGTCATTATTTTATGCTATTTTTTATAAAAATTGTATTGAAAAGGTACTACAAGTCTTAAAAAAATTATATTTTCTGCAATAGTTTAACAAACTAATATAGATTTAAGAGATTTGCATTCTCTGATTTTATTGATTTAAATTCTAAATTCTAATATGAACACTAAACATCACTAATTAATGCGATTTAAGATAACAAAGTGAATGAAATCGTCACATTATAATATGAAGGCAGGAAATTGATTGT
>NW_021567165.1:0-254 GCF_001605985.2 Dendrobium catenatum
AATGGTAATTAAGAATAGTACTATTAAAGAGTATTAGTAATTATTAATAATAGTCATTACTATTAGTTAATAGTGACAACTAACAATAGTAATTCATGTGGCATTGTTGGAGAATTTGTGTGGCATTGTACTAGTTAATAGGTGCAAAAATTTGGAAATCTTACAAGAGAGAGAGTAGAGAGAGAAGCTCCACAATTTTAGGAATAATTTGGAAGAGGATCTTGAAGAATTCGTGTGGCATTGTTGGAGATGGA
>NW_021567166.1:0-916 GCF_001605985.2 Dendrobium catenatum
TCTTCTTCCCTAGAGTCTCTTGTCCTTGGAAGGGTTGTGAGAGGTAAGCTTCAGCAATCGATCGTGGTTCTCTGCCTGCTTCATAAGGAAGAAAAAGGAGTTGGGTTCTCTGCCTTGCTGGGGGTGGAAAAAAGGAGGTGTTTTGTAAGGGATTCTCCGCCTAGCTATGGGGGCTAAAGGAGAGTCACGTTGGTAGTGCCATACTCGGAGGGTGCCTCCGGGGAGTGGACGTAGGTCAAGTTGACTGAACCACTATAAACCCTTGTGTTCTTTTTACTGCTTCCGCATTTTAATTTTCCGCACTTGTTTTCCATGGTGACTTTAGTTTGTGATATTTGTTCTTGGTTTTAAAGAATTTTTTTAAAAAATACCAATTCACCCCCCTCTTGGTTAGCCTCGAGACTAGTTCATATGGCCTAACATCCCTAATGAACTTTCAAGTGGTATTAGAGCGGGATTCATAAAAACTAAGTTTAAAAACTTTTTGAATTTTGATCCATGGCTAACTTTGAAAATCGTAATACAACTGAAAGATATTCTATTACATGACATCCTTTATTTGACAACCTTCCTTTTGATTTTTGGAAAACCCGCATGTCTACTCTTCTGCAATCAACTGATTATCGCATGTGGATGCTTATCAAAGAAGGATATTCTCCACCTTCTCATAAAATTAGCGGAATTAAAACTGAAGTTGTTTTTACTGAATGGACTTCCGATGAAAGAGATTTAGCTGAATTGAATGCGAAGTGTTTGAATTATATTTTCTATGCTTTAAAGTCTGATGATTACATGTGTGTTTCTATTTGCTCTACTGGAAAAGAGATTTGGAATAGGTTTTGCATTACTTATGAAGGAACCAATGAAATGAAACAATCTCGTTTGAATATTCTCTTGCATGACTTTGAACTTTTCC
>NW_021567167.1:0-672 GCF_001605985.2 Dendrobium catenatum
CTATATAGTTAGAATTGAAAAGGAGCTCCTATATATCAGAGCCCTGCATTGGGTATCTATACCCATACACCCACCCATGTATCCACCCACCCATACCCAATGGGTATGGGTGGATAGTACGCCCATGACCTTGTGGGTGGGTATGAGTTGATACTCAACATTGGGGGATAAATCGATTTACATTTCTAATAACTGTATATCTTATATTACTGCAATCCTCACTACGTAGTGTGCAACACTTAAATCATGTTGCGACTACAGTAGAATCTGATATGCGGTTTGAAAGTTTGCAATCAGAATAAAGAGAAACAAGCCTCAAGGCCATTAGTCCGTGACAGATTGCGTTCAAAAAGCATGAAAAGTAGGTGGGTATATATGGGTACGACATCCTAAAAGTCATCATGGGTGGGCGTGGGTGGGCGTGGGTGGGCGAAGCCCATTCGAGTAAAGCATGAGTACTCAATGGGTACCCAACCAAGACCCCATATAGGGCTTTGCTATATACTTTTCTATTGCTATTGGTAATTATAATTATTTAATACTCTAATTTTTGCAATAATTGTTTACATCTTATAAATTTTTGTCCTTGATTTAAATTGAGCCATGACTCTCATAAAACAAAAGGGGTGGGATGTAAGACCTCTGAGGTCCTCTGCCTATATGCACTATTTG
>NW_021567168.1:0-1295 GCF_001605985.2 Dendrobium catenatum
GATGGTGCCACGAAGGGCGTACTCCATCACTAATCCCTAAGTCAAATGCCAGGGTGGTGCCACGGAGGGCGTACTCCACCACTAGCGAGTCTAATCCTAAGGGAAGGAATGACCTAACCTTAAGGAAAAGAGAATTGGAAAGAATGATTGATGATTTTGAATTTGATTTGATTTTTATAAATTTGAAGGGGTGAATTTTATGTTTAATTTGATCCTCACCTGGCATGATACTTCTTAAAGAACCGCACAAATGAAATGAAGCATCTGGTGGTATCTTTAAAATTAATCCATTGCCATGAACCTTACTTATAGATCATCTCTAAGGTGGACGATCCAGTCAACATTGATTCAAAGTTTCCATTGATCTTATGATGGACTAAAATTGGTCTCCAAAGGACTATAGCCAAGTCTCCTACTTGGAAAGTCCTGAGATAACATAATTTTATCACGAGCTTGAATCATACGTGACTTATGTAATTTCAAATTTTATTGATTTCAAAACAACTTTCTTCAAGGCCTTCAAGATCCTCCAATTGGAGTCAGGCACTCTACTTAGTTATGACTCAATTTTGAAAATCAATTTCCAGCGATGTAAAACACACCTCTATATGAGAACTAACTTGGACCCAATATAGAGTGTTATTTCACAAATTGGATTTTAAAAGAAATGATGCCTATATTTAAGGATTCACATGTATCTCTCAAGAATAAGTTTTGAATTTTATCGAGAATAGAAGATTCATTCTTTTTATTGAAAATTTCCTCTTAATAATTTGGACCCTGTCAAAATGACTAGCGGGAACAAATCCAAAAGTATAGTGAGAAGTAGAGTGACCCCAATCGACCCAAAAAGAGCCAAGGGTTTGGATTTTGTTGACCCAGATCAAATTTCATAGAAATTGAACTTGGTTCTCCCTTATAGAAATTTTGAATTAAAATTAATTTAAAAAATGTTTAAGATGGATAGAGAAATTTAATCTTTTCAATTCTCTTGCATAGAATTTCCTATCTGATAAGCTGTCTATGCAAGATAATAAATCTAGATTCAAAATATTACAAAGTCAAGCTATTAAGGGTGATCAGGACCTTTGAGATTTAAGGATTTAAAAAGAAGGAAGCCTCTTTAACTTTTTTTTTTGTGACATGCTTTGCGCATCTTTTTATTTCTTTGGCGCACTTTGTGCCTTTTTTTTAACTTTTTTTTTTATAAGAGGCTTCATTTTCTTTAATACCTTAACATGATAGCTCCTTTTTTTATTTTAATCCAAGATTATATCGCAAGTATAAGAGAAGGA
>NW_021567169.1:0-286 GCF_001605985.2 Dendrobium catenatum
TCTATCAATGTCGATGATGACTACGAAATTATGAGTTGTGGATCAAGCGATCCAACTCCTGATGTTGGTGATGATGACGTACAATACTGTTTAGATGAAATGAATGTTGATATGAACCCAGAGATCCATAATATGGTTCATCATTATTGTTACACGAATATTGGCACTGTATAAGGCATAATTATAAACAAAGAGTTTGTGAAGGCATATTCCACCATTCATGAATGGGATGAAGACGTAGCAAATAATAATGAATATGTTTCTAACCAAGTAAAGGAAGAATTTT
>NW_021567170.1:0-256 GCF_001605985.2 Dendrobium catenatum
CTTGGGAGAAAGAATCAGACATGAGGAAGTCGTACCCATACTCGTTTTGATTGAGTTCTGTTTGGGCAATATCGATAACAACATTTTTCTGAAGTTGGGGAGATTGTAACATCAAAATCTGCTCCAGGATCGTCCGGGCCGATCTGAATCGTCCCGGGACGATCAGTGCAATTTTTGTTCCAGTTTTTGTCCATAAGTTACAGGAAAATTTCTTGTATGGATCGTCCAGGCCGATCTGGGATCGTCCTGGGACGAT
>NW_021567171.1:0-323 GCF_001605985.2 Dendrobium catenatum
GAGACAACATACATAAAGGAAGCATAGCAATTCCAATCTATAAATTAAATATTGTAATGCAAAACTTGGGTAAAGTCTCCAATAACATCTTAGAGAGTAGGATCCTTCCGAAACACCCATATCTTATTGGAAGAATTCACAACAGAATGTTTAAACCCCAAATATTTTACAGTCGTAAGTAATTTAGCAGAAGTAATGAGAGGTTCAAGCAAAACAAGAATATAAATATTATGAATATGGCATAAGTTCTTAACCCTCAACCAAGAGGAGGGGAAACCAATGCCAATAACAATCCAAATAAGAGATTTAAACATAAGAAAGGG
>NW_021567172.1:0-1285 GCF_001605985.2 Dendrobium catenatum
TTCTTTAAAACCTCTTTAACTTTGGTTTTACTAATACGCCAATAAAAATAACAATCTTTATTTTTATTTAGAGTGCTAAGATCATTAAAGTTAATCATATTCTCACAATCTTCATTGTAAAGCTTAGCAAAACATCACATCCACCTTTGTTGAATATCCTCTTCTATTAAAAAAATGTATCTTCATCCTGAATGCATTTCACTTGAACTAAATCCTTACTACTATCTCTTTGTTTGACTAACTTATTTATATATATTTCGCCCTCCTTAGTATATATTCTATTATATAAATAATTAAAAACTAAAATATTTGCATCGCATATTACTTTCTTAGACTTTTTACAGGCCTCTTCATACTTATCCAAATTATCAAATTTTTACATCTAAACTAATTTTTTTAACAATCTTCTAATTTTTTATTTTTTCTTGCATATTTTGATTCTATCACTAAAAATTTTTACTATTATAAGTCTTTCTCTTTGATACTCCAAGCTCATCTTTTGCAACATTCTTAATATCACTAGCTACATTTTTCTATATAACATTAACTTTCTTATGTACAAGACAATCTTAAGATCTAAAATCTTACTCTCAAAAATATTTTTGTTAATATTATTTAAATGTTCACATTTAATCTTAAAATAATGTTGTACTTTATTTTATATTTTCTGCCCTTTTATCTTTAAAGTCTAAAACTAATAAACGATATTTAGCATATAAATTCTCACTCGAAATAACTTAACAATCTAAATGATCTATTTTTCTTACAAGAAAATAATCAATTTATATTTTACTATATTCATTCTTATAAGTGATGAGATGCTCATCTCTTTTCATAAATAAGGTATTAGCAATTATATAATCATAAGCTATAGAAAAATCTAATATAGTCTTACTACCTTCATTAGTCGCTCCAAACTTATAGTCACCATGAATGCTTTTAAAATCAACAACTTTTTTACTAACATGTCTATTTAAATCTCTTCCAATAAAAACTTTCTTCAAGAAATTTTTTATATTAATTCTTTTAAGTCATTTCAAGAAGTTAATTTTGAACACATCAAAATCTACTCGAGGAACATAAGCACTTACAATATTAATAATCTTAGCATCAACAATAATCTTTAAAGCTATAATTCTACCTCCAATTCTATTAATTTTTACAACATTCTCTCCTTTGAATTTTTATCTATAATCACATCTATATCATTTCAAATATGACTCCTACCATAATCATAGTTTAAATTCTAAACATCAATCTCCTTAGTCTTCTCTCCAACCAATTT
>NW_021567173.1:0-940 GCF_001605985.2 Dendrobium catenatum
CATTATTATTATATATATATAATATTATATATATTATAGATATAATAAAATGAATTAAAAAGAAAGAAATGGAGAGAAATGAGAAATTTTCAAACAGGTGTCGAAGACCCCGGCCGTCGTACCTTAGGTCCGACCTGGATGGTTTGAATTTGAAGACCTGCGCCGTTGATTTTTAATCCGAGCATATGGTTTTAAAGTTTGAAGACTTCACGCAGTCGATCTTAGATCCTGGTGAGATGGTTTGAAATCGAAGACCCTACGCCGTCGACCTTAGGTCCGGGTAGGAAAAATTACGGCAGTGCCGTCCAGATTTCTCTCTCGGTGGGGAGGAGACGCCGGGAGGCTGCCGAAGTTTTCATTGAACAATACGGGACTTGGACAAAATATTGAAAAAATTAATTTGAACGAAATTCAAACATAAAATCAATTTTAAATCAAAATTCGATCAAATAATATTGGACAAACTCAAATTGAACTCAGATCTGACTCTATTTAAAGTTGATGTGAACAATGGAGAACAAACCTTCAAATGGCATGTAAGCAATGAATGATAAGTCAAAATGACTCAAATTATTCAATCAAAATAATAATATTAAATTCTTCCAAATTTAACAATGTAGATTGTGTTAATGGCAAGTAACACAATCTTGTTTTAAAATTTTAGGAAATTAACAATTGATTTTGACTTTAGTTGATTATTCAAGAAAAAATTGGCAACAATGTTTTGAGATTATATGAAATCAAAGCATTTTAATTTGATGCATCTTTCAGCCAAATCAAGATCATGCCACTATAGTCTTTGCTTGAAAATATTTATTGTGCATCTCATCTGTCTTAGCAATATATGATTGAAGATGGTTCTTTAAGAAATTTGAGAAATTTTATTCAAATTAAGAACCTTAGAGCTGTCTTTAGACTTTTTCTATTGGATAAATATCTC
>NW_021567174.1:0-603 GCF_001605985.2 Dendrobium catenatum
TTTTTTTTGTAAATTTGTCCCAAAAGGCTTCAATTGTTAGGCTTCAGTCTAGGTTCTTGTGTGATTTGCTTCAATTTTTGAAGATAAAAAATACCACTTTACATATTAATTTTCCATGATCTGTAGGTTTTCATCACGCTTTGCATGTTTTCTTTTAGACTTACTGCGTGTTCTTAATTTATAATAGTCAAATTTACTTGCAGCACTTTGCCATTGTTTTTCAAATTATGTTCTTTGCTCGTTTTATTATTCTTATTGATATATCATAAAAAATTTATCTTAATCAGGCACAAATCTCGGAGCAAAATTGAGCGGTAAGCTTCTTAAATTAAATTTGGGATCATCTAAACTCCAATTACAACAAACTTATAGTCAAACTAAACGTCTAAAAAATACAAATCCAAAACACCAAATTCGACTCAATCCAAGCCCAAATGAGTCCAAATCAATGACCCAAAGCATATTTGGAAGGTTTAAACCATAATTCGAATTACCAAACGGTTTTCAAACATGACATGCATATAGTCAAATCGAGCGGCTCGACGAGACGAATCCAACGAGCCCCAGATCATTGAATTTCGATATCATTAAGGCATTCAAATG
>NW_021567175.1:0-259 GCF_001605985.2 Dendrobium catenatum
CATGCGGGTGTTGATTGTATACCCTCTTTTAGTATACCTAAGTGTGTACAAACTACAGTGTATGCGCGAGAGTATTTTGGAATATTCGTGAAACGCCTTCTGTCCGCTTGTATGGAAGTTGCGGATCCGGTGGCGTGGCGTAGCAGCTTTTGAATAGAGTTATTCGCTGCTTCGTACAGGTAGACTGTCGTGCACTATTTGTTGATTTTGGTAGGCGGATCATAGTGCACTAACTAATCTCCTGCCTTGGGTCGTAGGG
>NW_021567176.1:0-257 GCF_001605985.2 Dendrobium catenatum
GAAAAGTAAAAAACTTGGCCAATATATATAGTGAATGAGTTCAGATTTCATACCAAATCGTGAACTGAAGGAAGAAAAATTGAAATTGTGGAGTATGTGTTAGATGGAACACTCATGAAGAAGATGAGTGTGATTATTATGGTATTCTGAATGAGGTCCTTGACTTGGAATACCCTGGCGAAGATGAGAACTTTGTATGCTTATTAACTGTCAATGGTATGATCCAATACAGAATAGAGGCACAAGGGTTCATCCTA
>NW_021567177.1:0-365 GCF_001605985.2 Dendrobium catenatum
ACAAGTAAAAATCTAAAAATAATTAAGAAATAAAGAACATTGAAAATTTAAAGGCTGGCACGACTGATCCTTAGAGAACAATTATGAATGCCAAGACGAAAGCTAAAATTTTGCTGAACAACTTATGGTGCATGGCATAGACGATCATTATATACACATTACTAGACACTCATTATATAAACAATAGAAGATGCCTATTGGCAAGACCAATATTAGAGAAGTTTCTATGAGTTTAAGTAATGATGCAAAGGCCTTGCAAGTTAGTAATGATTTAAGGGAATATGAAATCATACATAAAAAATATGTCTAAAAACTCACAAGCATACAGAACAGAAGTAATGATGATATAACCACCTTTGAAGGTT
>NW_021567178.1:0-316 GCF_001605985.2 Dendrobium catenatum
GAACTAAGTGGGTATTCAAAAACAAAATGAATGACTATGGAGTAGTCATTAGAAATAAGACTAGATTAGTTGCAAAGGGGTATAATCAGATTGAAGGGATTGATTTTGAGGAAACTTTTGCCCCTGTAGCTAGACTTAAGGCAATTAGGGTTTTTCTAGCCTTTGCCTGATTTAGAGGATTTAAATTGTATCAAATGAATGTCAAAAATGCCTTTTTAAATGAGATAATTCAAGAGGATGTGTTTGTAGAACAACCTCCAGACTTTGAAAATTCTAAACACCCAAATCATGTTTTCAAGTTGAAAAAGGTATTATA
>NW_021567179.1:0-1034 GCF_001605985.2 Dendrobium catenatum
CTCTGTGCTTCGTAGATTCACCAGTTAGTGGGATTCTAGCTGCTTCAGAATTTCTACAGTTACTTCTTGGGCTCAGGTACACTTTCTTCCCTTCTCTTTTTTTTTGTTTTGATTTTGTGCCCGTACTGACACTGCTTTGTATTTTGTGCAGGCTACTACAAGAAGATGACCCGAGCTTCAGTCAGTTTACTGCTTCAGGAGACTTCAGTTTTGGTATATTTTTACTTTGTTTGTACTGTTCTTTTCTTTCTTTAGCTGCTTTCTGATACTCCTTTTTTTTTTGCTCTGTGCAGGCTTCAAGAGGAGCGGAATACTTTTTCACGGGCCACCTCGGGAGACTACTGTTTCAGGTACAGCTTCTCTTTTGTAGCCTTTTACATATATTCTTTATAATTCTTCATCTTTTTGCTGACTCCTCTTTTGCTTTGTGCAGGTCCTAGAAGTACAGAATACCTGATCCTTGGAAGGAGCGGAATAAAGCTGTCGGTTTCTTCTTCAGGCGTAGTTTAGGAGACAGATTTGAGTCCTCTGCGAAGGACATTGTACTTTTCTTTTTCTTTCAGCTAATGTAATCTTGTAAAAAGATGTAGTCCACAGATTTGTATATGAATTCTGAATGAATAAAATAAAGTAATTTTATAAATTCAGTCGTTGACGAGCTCTCTTTTTACTGCCCTTCAGACTTCTGTGGTTGTACTCTGACCTATGCTCCTGGTATTTTAAATATTTATTTGGGAATCTCGGCATGCAGCACGATGTCGACCCAAATAAATATTTAAAATGCCCCCAGTCTTTAGGCACATTTGTAGATATTATTCGAGATACTTCTTTTCATAGTTTTAGATTGAGTCATGAGATTCTGGTTCTTTCTGTCTTGTGCTTTATGCTGCTGACATTGATGGAGGACCACCTGATTTATCAATAATGATCTTTCAGGAGATTTTTGTACCTTCGGCCCTATGCTTTCTTGCTTTGGCGGGCTTGTTGAAGGAGTAGATGCCGATGACCTAAACCCTTAGGTTTGTATTAGGTCG
>NW_021567180.1:0-221 GCF_001605985.2 Dendrobium catenatum
GGTTGTTGGCAGTGGTGCCCGGCCACTTTACTTTTCTACATACCCTGGGTTGTAATTAAAGGGAAGTTGGCCTATGGACATTTACTTGATTTGTTGGATTCATATTGATGTGTTTACCAGATTGCGCAGTAGAAATTGCCTGCTTTTTCTAGGTTTGTTTCTTGCATGCCGTTTTTGTTTTCTCCTGGATTTTCGTTAGGCTCTCTAAGGATTATAAAATT
>NW_021567181.1:0-328 GCF_001605985.2 Dendrobium catenatum
CACAAAAAACTTGATCTTTAAATGATCCTCCAATTGACAAATTGACAGTACATTGTTTAGTGATTGGAACCTCACCTCCTTCTTTAAACCAAGAAATCTTATAGGATTTAGCAAGTGGTTTTGATTTGAGTTTAAGTTTGTCGACCAGTTTTTGAGAAACAAAATTTCGTGAACTTCCACTATCAATCATAAGGGTGCAAATTTTTCCTTCGATGGTGCAAGTTATTTTGAATATGTTCCCTCTTAGCCATCTATCCCCTTTGTCAATTGTTGTTGTTAGAACTTGTCGAATACCAAAAACTCTTCACCATCATCTCTTTCAACATCA
>NW_021567182.1:0-414 GCF_001605985.2 Dendrobium catenatum
AAATCCATTATTAAATCTAATTTGTTATCACATTGAAAGAAAAAAAAAACAACTATTTTTAGAATCGGGAATTGAATCAACAGGGAAAAGAAAAACTCACCAACTGATATCAGTCTAAACTCTCACCTTCCTCCCCCTAGTGATCATACATACTACGATTTTTTGAGATCGTTAAAATAAGACCAAGTCGACGATCATGCATATTAGGCTTCGGGACGGGATGGATTTGGCATAGGAATGTAGTATTCGGCGTGGATGATCGTCGAGGAAGAAGAAGTCGCGGTAGAGAATGAGTCGGCTAGGGCACGAAAGGAGTAGATTGCGGTAGAGAATGAGTCGGCTAGGGTACCGAAGGAGGAGATTGATTTATGAGTGGCGTGTCTCAGCCAGCGGTTTCAAAACCGCTGCTATAAA
>NW_021567183.1:0-1207 GCF_001605985.2 Dendrobium catenatum
CGGAGGAGATTGCTCAAGTGCAGTTAAGAAGCGGTAACGTACTACCGCCTCCACCGACGAAAGGGGTCTCCAACAAAGACAAGGAGAAAGAGATAATCATTAACGAAGATATTATCCCTGAAGATCCTAAGAAGAAGAAGACTCCAGCCAATGGGATAGATTATAATATTTTATCCCATCTGAGAAAAATCTCAGCACAACTCAGCATATACGACGCCCTGGTAATGTATAAAGACCTTCGGGAGACTCTGATTCAGGCTCTCAAAGATCCCAAAAGATACGAGGCATATTTTGTTGAACGTAGTTTGACTGAGATTCTGCAAGCTCAAAATGAGCCATTCATTACTTTATCCGAAGAAGACATGATGCTTGGGACCGCAGACCATAACCGCCCTCTGTATGTTACTTCAGAGAGCGATAAGCTGATCATCAATCGAATCCTAATCGATCTTGGATCCTCCGTGAATCTGATAAACTTGAAAGCACTGAGATCCCTCTGCCTTGATGTAGAACACCTCGGGCCAGATAAACTTATGGTGCATGGCCTTAACGAAAAAGGGCAGAAAACCCTTGGATCATTCATGCTCCCTCTTGTATTTGGAGAGCTCCATACAGAAGCTAAATTCCATGTGATCGACGCGGATACTTCATTCAAGGCGCTACTAGGCCGTCCCTAGTTACATGAATATGGCATTGTCCCGTCAACATTATACCAGTGTATGAAATATCTCAAAGATGGAGAAGAATTCAGGATCTCTAGTGACATTCAGCCCTTCACAGTTCATAAAGCAACAATTTATGAAGATGCACGGTATTTCATGCCGAAGAAACAAAAGTCTTCGAGCTCCCTCGAAGCTAAAGCATCAAATTCAAAGGCTGTAAAGCGATCTGAACGAGAATGTGAGAAGAAACAGGTGGGGAGAAAGAAGGCAGTGCTGACTCTTCCCAAAGTGCCGACCATTCCCAAAGAAAAGAAGCATGTACCTCATCTTGGGAGTGACACAGATGAAGATGATGATACTCCTGCCAAATCTCGAAGAGTATGCCAGTCCACAGATGAATGGAGTAGGCATGTTGAATTTTCAAACGATGATTATTACTATGACTCTATTTATATGAACACAGTGCAGAATGTGTTCTCTAGAAGCATAGACAGCCTATCAATTTCAAATAGTGTGCTCGTAGTCACGCGTGTTCCCTTAAAACA
>NW_021567184.1:0-254 GCF_001605985.2 Dendrobium catenatum
CAGGTGATTTTTCAAAAGATCGAGAAAACGCCTTCTATAACAAACCAAGACTCAAAAGTCAAGAAATAGACTTTTGTGGCTACACACTCCTACAAAACTGAGCCGAAGAATCTTGAAGTCTTTCGACAGCTTGAAGCTTAAGGTTCAAATGGGTGTAAAAGGTCGGATCCAACACGCCCAAATATGGTCAGATCGCTGGCAGCTCCGTCTACTCAAGAAGCCATAAGAAAGGCCGTAGTAGCGGAACCCCCACT
>NW_021567185.1:0-302 GCF_001605985.2 Dendrobium catenatum
ATGAGTTCTGGTTTCCTATAGGCGTAAGCCCCTATAGTTAATTACCCCTCCCGATCACGAGAGAGAATTTTCGATTAAGGCTAATCATCAATCAGATACGTTGTATCCATAGATACGTAGTACTAGGCATATAGTAGCAGCAATGGACAATTGAAATGATTTGAAAAGTTTGATATTTAAAATAAAAGTTGCACCATCTTGCACTTAAAGCGGATGGTGGGGGAATGAATGATGGACCCAATCAAGATCCCATGGTTCCGTTGTTCCGGACCATCGTGGTCCCTAGTCTACTTAGTCAGAGG
>NW_021567186.1:0-230 GCF_001605985.2 Dendrobium catenatum
GTTACTTCAGGACGATAAATATCGGCTAGCTCGTATCCAGGGCTATTCTTAGGACGATTTTCCTCTGATTTGAGCTGATCGGCCAGGACGATCAAGCCAATTTCCAATCGTCCAGTCTTGCATCCAAGGCGATGCTATGGCCGATCTTCTGAGTTTTGTACACTACAGGAAAAAAGCCCAATACCGGCAGTTCTAACCGGTGGTTTATCGACCGCCAGTTTTACCGGCGG
>NW_021567187.1:0-607 GCF_001605985.2 Dendrobium catenatum
ATGAAATCCCAGACTAATAGAACTGCAGACTCTAGAAAAAGCAAACAAAATTGAAATCCACCCACAAGTATCAAACATCACAACCATACCCATAAGAAAACTATAGAAGTTGTAATTACAAATGCCAGATACTACAAACCATAACAAAATAATAGGATAAGTTAGAGAGTATGCGATAACATCCAGCTTATGTGTATAATATCATATAAACCATGAAACCAAAATACCATCTTCCACTCAAATTTGATCCAATTCCAAAACAGAATGGGAAAACAACTAGGCCAAATATTGAGATAAAGATTCATATAATTGTTGCAGTACCCTAAGAAAAATATAAAATCATATCCCATATAACCCACAATACCCCAAACAAAGCTAACAAGATTAAAAATGTGGCACCAAAGATACACAAAAGGATCTAAAATCAAAAATCTATTTGACCAGACCAAAATCCATAACAACTAATGTCTATATAGATACAACTGAATCAAACTTCATAACAATTGATAGCCACCCCTCCCACTCCAAAAAGAAAAGGAAAAGATGAATAGTAGTTAACAAAATGGCTATAATGAAAGCTACTCGAATCACTGATGGACAAAGCCAC
>NW_021567188.1:0-248 GCF_001605985.2 Dendrobium catenatum
CTAATTTAAGCACTATGAAGATTAAATAATTCTAATGAAATTCATAAAAATTAACGACATTTCAATAACAAATCAACATTGAAACAAGTACGAAATGCATTGATAGTTATGAAAGGATTACACATTTCATAATATCAAAATACAACAACAAAAAATACAAACAAAACACTTAACATAAGCACTTGACACACAAAAAAAAAATGAAACTAACACATAAAAAAAATACAACACAAGTACAACAAAACACA
>NW_021567189.1:0-410 GCF_001605985.2 Dendrobium catenatum
CGTGTATGGTAGGTGCCCTCTTTCGAGGACACCGCGCCCATGATTTTTCTTCCCACCACGCGCAATAAAGGCGTGCATGGGGCCTTTGACGGTACCTGTTATAAGAAAAGAGCAGTTGCTTTCCCCCCGCCCGGGGGTACTTATGAATCATTCCGACCGCGCAAAGAAAAGGGTACATCAGGCTCGCATGGCCTCGTCGTGTGCGTCGAACCGGTTTCCCTCCTACCACGCTCACTAAAGGCGTGCTTAGGTGGTTTGCTGGTCCTACACGCATGTCGACACAGGAGGGCGAGGGTCGCTCGCTTACCTCAACATAGGTGTCGTACCGGTTGCCCCTCCTACCACGCTCAATAAAGGCGTGCATAGGTAGACCGCCGGCCCGACGCGTTAGTCGAGATAAGAGGGTGATG
>NW_021567190.1:0-203 GCF_001605985.2 Dendrobium catenatum
TTTCTTTCGTTTTTTTCCTTTTGTGTCGGTATGCCTCTGTCTAAGTTGAAAGATCCTGGTTTTTTTGGGGGGATCTCTCATTCTAAGTCTTTTCTTCAAGCTCTTGCTGGCTCCTCATCTTCTTTTCCTGATTTGAAGTCGTCTACTTTCCGGGGCCTTCCTTCTTTGTGGGTTTCTGATGAAGAAATTAGGGCTTTAGCGGA
>NW_021567191.1:0-221 GCF_001605985.2 Dendrobium catenatum
GTCCAAATTAATCTAAACTTCAAATCAAATCCAAAGCCAGAAGTCTAAACTCAAATTCAAACCTTTAAGGCCCTGTCCTAAACACCCTTTTCAGAGATTTTTCAAACATCTCAAAACCCAGTCAAATGGCCTTTGATTCAGGGTCTATCACTTGCAAGGTGATAAGACATGTCTCTAAAGGCTACCCTCCAATTTTGAGCTCATTCTGAGGTCTCTAACCC
>NW_021567192.1:0-400 GCF_001605985.2 Dendrobium catenatum
CGAATTTCAATATAAACTTCCTTCTAATCTTTTTTTTTAATGAAAATAATATAGAGATCAATTTCAAGTAGAAATCTTAAATATCACTGATAACACGTAGTATCTTATGACCTATAAATTCATATGGAATTTCATAGCTACCTTGAATCCTATAATAAAATTTATAGTAGATTATCCATAAAATTTTATATTCTTAGATAAATTTCAATTTTAAGAGTTAGATATATAAAATTTCAATATATATGTAAATTCCTCTAAATTACAATGTTAGAGCTTTTTAACTGAAGACAAAAAATTAGATTGTATTAATTCATATATGATCAAATTTTATTTTTTAGTTCTTAATATTTTTTGTATAAAACAACAATAGATATTACCAAATTGTGTTATTAAATTTTAA
>NW_021567193.1:0-238 GCF_001605985.2 Dendrobium catenatum
AAAGAGTATAAAACTTTATATATGCACTTTCATGATTTAAAAAATGAATGTGATGATTTGAAAATTAAAAATATATATTTATTAGATCATTCTTTACTTGTTTATAAACTTGAAAGAGAAAATATTCGATTAAAAGTAAGACTAGATTTATGCATGAAATCACATGTTTATTATAAATCTCCATCAAGTAGAACATCAAACAAAAATTCTTCTTATATGTCACATAGAAATCATGCAA
>NW_021567194.1:0-842 GCF_001605985.2 Dendrobium catenatum
CGGACTTCTGCTCATCAGCGGACTTCTACCCGACGTCGGGCTTCTCCTTGATGTCGGACCTCTGCTCGTTAGCGGACTTCTACCCGACGTCGGACTTCTGCTTGTCAGCGGATTTCTACTCATCGTCAAACTCCTGCTCGTCGACGAATTTTCGTCGGTCTTCGACCCGACGTCGGACTTCTTCCTGACGTCGGACTTCTGCTCGTCAGCAAACTTTTACTTGTTGTCAGACTCCTACTCGTCAAAGAATTTTTGTCGGTCTTCTACCTGACGTCGGATTTCTGCTCGCCAGCATAATTTTACTCGTCGTTGAACTTCTGCTCGTCGACGAATTTTCGTCGGTCTTCTGCCCAAGGCCGTACTCCTACCCGACGTTGGACTTCTCCTTGTCTTCGGACTTCTGCTCGTCAGCGGACTTCTTCCCGACGTCGGACTTCTGCTCGTCAGCGGACTTCTACCCGACGTCGGACTTCTGCTCGTCAGCGGACTTCTACTCGTTGTCAGACTCCTGCTCGTCGACGAATTTTCGTCGGTCTTCTACTGGACATCGTACTTCTCCTTGTCGTCGGACTTCTGCTCGTCAGCAGACTACTACTCGTCGTCGGCTCCTCACTCGACTGCTACTCGCAACGCACCCTCGAACTCCCTCCTTTGGCTCCACGCACGATCGTTGACTGCTAATGGGCTTCAACTCGATCGTCCATCACTAGCAAACTGCCACTCAAATGGCATTCAAATCCCGTAACTCCTGCGCGCGAGGAGTGGCGCTAATTCGAGCAGGTGAAATTTCCCACTCGCAAATAGCGAAAGCCTCAGCCGCCAGAGAGCCGTGGGGGAGGGGA
>NW_021567195.1:0-246 GCF_001605985.2 Dendrobium catenatum
GACGAATTTAATCGTACGAAATTGAGTTCAAAATAACGATCAATTTGAATCAAATCAGGTACGACGCGATGAAAACCAACTATTCGAGTCTAATCGAACATGTTCGAGTCCGATCCAGCTTGAATCAGGTCGATTCGAGCCCGAATTAGATTCGACGATGCTCGATTAAATCGATCGAAACTGCTCGAGCGAAAAACGAGGTCAACAATCGGACCCCCAACATATGCGGAGAACAACGGGTGAACC
>NW_021567196.1:0-327 GCF_001605985.2 Dendrobium catenatum
TTGTTATGGTATTTGATCTCATATAATACATCCATCACTACTATAGGTAGGCAGGTTGATGTATTCCATAGATTGAAAGTGACTTCAGGATATTGCACTTACTAAAGTCTTTCTGCCTCTACCCATCAATGGCATGTGGCATATACATTTGTCTTTGTAGAAAAATCATATGTGTTGCAGATCTTTCTTCAGCACTAATAATGGACAGCAGTTTTATAAACGACTGCTTAAATGCACCTCTATGGATCAAGCTATTATTGGGATGCTTCTTGATCTATCTATAACCCAATCATAATTCTTTCTTAATTGTTGTTGACTAGGGAGAAG
>NW_021567197.1:0-286 GCF_001605985.2 Dendrobium catenatum
AGAGGCCAGTGGTTAGTTAGCCTAGCGTTCCACCTCCACCACAACCACCCTTTCAGATAGTTCCTCAACATACTAGAGATCCTGCCTTCATCCCTTTTAAAGAGCGATTGGCAAAGCCTTATCTATTTAAAAGGGAATCAGTTAAAAAGATCTTCAAGAGCTTGTTAAAGAAACCTGACTTTTAGTTTCTAGAGGCTAGAAGACCTGAGGATGAGAGTAAGAAAGATGATCCCAAGTATTGCCCATACCACCGAATGCTTAGTCACCCACTTGAGGACTGTGTTGT
>NW_021567198.1:0-234 GCF_001605985.2 Dendrobium catenatum
ACGGAGGAACTTTAGTTAGAAATTCACTTGCATTATAATAGAACAAAACATACTTGCATCAAAGCAAAACATAGCTTACTTGCACAAGAACATAACATAACCTAACTTACACCATAATGGAGCAAATTAGAGCATGATTGAATGCAACATAATACATGAATCATATGATGTATATGCAAGAGAATGTCCCAATCTTCCTATTTAGACAACACATCATATTCATAAAACACTTTA